>NC_134354.1:751555161-751855161 GCF_048569485.1 Anomaloglossus baeobatrachus | reverse complement strand
GATGCGGCTATTCCGGGTGGCTGCTGGCTGATATTGTTAGGCTGGGGGGCTCCCCATAACGGGGGGCTCCCCATCCTGATAATACCAGCCTTCAGCTGTGTGGCTTTACCCTGGCTGGTATTAAAATTGGGGGGAACCGCACGCCTTTTTTTTTAATTATTTATTTATTTATTTTACTGCATGATATAGACCCGTCCACCGGCTGCTGTGATTGGTTGCAGTGAGACAGCTGTCACTCATCGTGGGGGCGTGTCTGACTGCAACCAATCATAGGCGCCGGTGGGCGGGGAAAGTAGGGAATACGAGATTGAATAATGAGCGGCCGGCTTTTTCAAAAGAGGAGAAGCCGCCGAAGCAGTGTGAACGACGTGCAGCACCGCGCTGGTGATCGTGGATCGGTGAATATGAGAGAGGGGGGGAGAGGAATAGACCGACATGGACAGAGAGAGAGGGACAGAGATAGTGACCGACCGACAGAGAGAGAATAGAGACCGAGAGGGAGAGACCGACTAACAGAGATAGAGATGGACCGACATTGTGAAACCTCACTCATTTCCAGTGTTTTGTGAAACATGTGATAAATGTATTTAGAAAAGCGGATGTCACTAGGATGGTGTGTGCCGATCTGTGTAACAGCCGTTTATTTACCCGCTCCTATAGAGTTGCATTGGAGATACTCGAGCGAGAAACTCTCCTAAACGCAGCATGCTGCAATTTTATTCTCAGTCCGATTTGGACTGAGAAAAAATTAGCAGATGGGAGCTGCCTCATTGATTAACATGGGTCCGAGAGCAATGCGAGAATTTCTCGCATTGCACTCGTGCGAGATAACCGCAAGTGAGAAGCCGGCCTAAGAGAGTGGAGCCCTGAGAAATTGCACAGTTTGACTCCCCCTAACTCCAAAAATCCTGTAAAATCGTGCAATGGTTTATTTTTTGGTAGGTCTTATTTTCATTAGAAATGGGAATTGAATGTTACAGAGATACGCAGTAGGTAAAATGTAGATTTTTTTTTTTAATTCACTTCCGCATGTATTCAGAATTTTTTTCTGGATCATGAAAGGCAATCAAAATGTAAAAAAAAAAAAATCCTTCTATCCACTTTACCATTCACCTCTCCAGACCCTCCACATCAGCCATCGTCAGATCACCACTGCTAATGCTCAAATCTCCAGGCCCCTATTTTCTATTATGAGGCTCAGGAGGATTCTATACGAGCACATGATAAGTCACGGCATCATCATTGTTTGTATTTACCTGCTCTTAACTGGCTACCAAAACAGGCTTCGCGCTACCCACTCCGCTTACCGTATCCCAAGCGGGGCTGCTCTGGCCTTCACCATTTAACCCCTGTACTAGGATCTGGTCTTATATAGGGATCCCTTGACTAGAGACACCGAATCAGCTGCTTTTTGGGGGTGCAGGAATGGTGAGGATCCGAGTCAGAACCAGGAGGGCAGACATGGTACAAAAACCATCAGATAGGATAATGACCAGAAAGGGGCAAATCTACTAAAAACCCAGGAACGGAAAATCAGGGTTTGCGACCCAGGCAAGCAAAAGTACCGTATATCTGGTGGATAGCCTTAGGAAGTGGGGAGATTTAGTAGGGTGTGGTGCTGCCAAGGTATGGAGCTGATTACTGCATCTGACAGCACACCTTCACCCTATAGGCTGGGGTCACACTTGCATAAGCATTGCATCGCCCGGACCAGCCGTTGGCTCTCCTGATAGAAGCTTGTCAGCTGCATAGAACTACATGAAGCTGACCTGCTCCTCTCAGGAGAGCCACCGGCCAGTCCGGGAAGTGACATGCAATTGTCGCAAGTGTGACTGTAGCCATACTGTCAGACTGGGCGGCACTACAGATCCCAGCCACCCTAGTCAGTGTCTGAACAGCGCTAGGCTTCTGATCCTGATTGGAGTTGAGCGAACCCATGGAAGTACGGGTCGGTGTGAGCAGCCGAACTTTTAATTAAGATCAGGTTGGGAACTTGACCTGAACCCCAATGGAAGTCACTGATTGGGCAGTTCATGTCTCCAGCCATAAACAGATTACTTCTGGGGTGGGTAGGCAGATTTTTCCATTTTTTTTGTTCGTAGCACACTACATCCAATCATGCTGCTGTTACCCCCCCCCCCCTCCAGTGTGCACCGTAAGGGCTGTTTCACACATCCGGCATTTCGCCGGATTGACAGATCCGGCACACTCCATTACAATGTTAATACTGTACAATGGCATCGCGGCAAGCTACGGTCACATGCTCTGTTGCCGCACTGCCATTGTACTGTATACACTGTACTTGAGTGCGCCGGATCCGGCAATCCAGCAAAATGCCGGAACTGTGAAACGGCCCTAACACTGCAAGCGACTCTCACTGGGCCGAGCACCGAGTGTTCCCAAGCACAGCAATGCTCACGTGAGTAGTTTGCATGTGTAAACCACCTGAACTCTGTTTTGTTTGCAAAGTCTATGTTTGGTACAAACACCAAACCTTGGGTTCACTCATCTCTAGTCCTGATGTCTCCCCCATCACCGATGATGGTGGAGGCACCTGATGACAGATTCATATGGTGCAGGAGCAGGTCCTAGAGTAGATACCAGTCCAGATCCTGAATACAGACCCCATGCTATTAGTTTGAGTGTGTACGGTATGGGACAGGATTCAACCATTCCCAGAATTATTTTTATTGCCCCCCTAATTTCTTCATAGATTATAAGATTGTGAGCAGGGCCCTATCTCATCTGATGAATTGTATTACTCTGTAATGTCTTATCTTGTCTAAACTATGCTACATGACTGATCCACCTGTCCCCCAGCTACTCCCTGACCTCTCTTCTCTGCCAATCCCTTCACTGGCTTCCCATTGCCCAATGACTCCAGTTCAAAACACTAACCATGACCTACAAAGCCATCCACAACCTGTCTCCTCCCTACATCTGTGACCTAGTCTCCCGGTACCTACCTGCACGTAACCTTCGATCCTCGCAAGATCTCCTTCTTTACTCCTCTCTTATCTCCTCTTCCCACCATCGCATCCAAGATTTCTCCCGTGCCTCCCCCATACTCTGGAATGCTCTGCCTCAACACATCAGACTCTCGCCTACCTTGACTAGCTTTAAAAGGAACCTGAAGACCCACCTCTTCCGACAAGCCTACAACTTGCAGTAACCCTCAGTCTGATATAGCGCTGCACGACCAGCTCTACCCTCACCTACTGTATCTTCACCCATCCCTTGTAGACTGTGAGCCCTCGTGGGCAGGGACCTCTGTCCTCCTGTACCTGTCTGTGCCTTGTATTGTTTATGGTTATTGTACCAGTCTCTATTTTGTATACCCCTTTTACATGTAAAGCGCCATGGAATAAATGGCGCTATAATAATTATTAATAATAGTATTGTCTGTCCACTGCGCAACCAGCTCTGTCCTCACCTATTGTACCATCACCCATTCCCTGTAGACTGTGAGCCCTCGCGGGCAGGGTCCTCTCTCCTCCTGTAGACTGTGAGCCCTCGCGGGCAGGGTCCTCTCTCCTCCTGTAGACTGTGAGCCCTCGCGGGCAGGGTCCTCTCTCCTCCTGTAGACTGTGAGCCCTCGCGGGCAGGGTCCTCTCTCCTCCTGTAGACTGTGAGCCCTCGCGGGCAGGGTCCTCTCTTCTCCTATAGACTGTGAGCCCTCGCGGGCAGGGTCCTCTCTCCTCCTATAGACTGTGAGCCCTCGCGGGCAGGGTCCTCTGTCCTCCTGTAGACTGTGAGCCCTCGCGGGCAGGGTCCTCTCTCCTCCTATACCAGTCTGTTTTGTACTGTTAATGATTGTTGTACGTATACCCTCTTTCACTTGTAAAGCGCCATGGAATAAATGGCGCTATAATAATAAATAATAATAATATATATCCCCTCTGAGTTGTAAAGTGCTGGCACTATATAAATAAAGGTATTATTACTATTTCGTCTTCTCAATGTCACAGATAACCTTCCACCACAGCAGCTTGGATCGTATCACTGACACACAGAGGTGATGCAGTTCCACTCTCTCCCCACAGATGGCGCTCTAGAGACAAACTTGTCAACTTTCCAATTCTTTTACAAAACTTTGTGCTCTATATGTGATCTAAGTTTCCTATGTGATCACTGCAGCCCGGCTCTGGGTGATGTCATCAGCTGCATTTTCCCAGCTCCAAGGATTCTTCTCTTGCAATCTTCTTAATTTAGCTTCTTCCTATTTCCCTGCAGCTAAAAAAAGGAGGAATCCAGGACAAAGGGGGAAGGGGGTGCAGACTGGAGTTTATCTAGGAATGTAAGGAGACCTGAGTGTGACCTTGCTGGGAGTCCCTGTGTGGCAAGAACTCAGTGTGGGGGGTGGTGGGGGGATCTGTTGGGATCAGAGTCTACACTTGCATTGGCTTCAGCAGCATTGATCAGCCTGGCTGCATTGTGCAGAAGGGAGGAGGAAAGAAGCTAAGAAAGAGTCTGATCTGCCGGAAATGTCTGAAAAGTAGAGTTTCCTCTGTGCAGCAGCAGCAGCAGCAGAGTCCTCTGTCCTGAGCTCAGGGACCATGCAGCAGGGTCAGCACCATTGCTGTGCAGCCTCTGAGTCTCCCTGCTGGGATTAAGGAAGCAGAAACTTCCCTCCTGAAAAAGAAACTTTTGCAAGAAGATTTCTTCCCTCCAAGGATCTAAAGGCTTCTTATTTACAATGGGACTCCCCACTCTGGAGTTCAGTGATTCTTGCTTGGATTCCCCAGACTTCAGGGAAAGGCTCAAGTGTCATGAAATTGAGCTGGAAAGGACCAATAAGTTCATCAAGGAGTTAATTAAAGATGGGAACATGCTGGTGGGAGCCTTGAGAAGTAAGTGCACAGCCCTGACATGTTGCAGCAAGACTTTGCATTGCAGAAAATTGCTGGGGGGAAAGTTTGTATCTGTAGTGTCTGCTTGTGTAGCTGCTGCGGAATCTCTTGGAAGCTAATGCTAGTCATAGACGTGCTTTGTTGTTTACTATTTTATTCCTTATTTACATAACACTGACATATTCTTTGTGGGATGTTTGTCAGGAAAGGGGAGTAAAAACTTTGGGGTTTCACAAGATATTTCTACTTGTGTAGCTGCTGCAGAATCTCTTGGAAGCTAATGCTAGTCATAGACGTGCTTTGTTGTTTGTTGTTTACTATTTTATTCTTTATTTGCATAACACTGACATATTCTTTGTGGGATGTTTGTCAGGAATGGGGAATAAAAGTTTGGGGTTTCACAAGATATTTCTACGTGTATAGCTGCTGCGGAATCTCTTGGAAGCTAATGCTAGTCATAGACGTGCTGAGTGTTGTTTGTTGTTCATTTTTTTTATTCTATGTTTATTTATATAACACTGACAATTTCTTTGTGGAATGTTTTGCCAAGAAGGGAATAAAAGTTTAGGGTTTCACAAGATATTTCTACTTGTGTAGCTGCTGCGGAACCTCTTGGAAGCTAATGCTAGTCATAGACGTGCTGAGTGTTGTTTGTTGTTTACTATTTTATTCCTTATGTAACACTGACAATTTCTTTGTGGAATGTTTGCCAAGAAAAGGGAATTAAGGCCTTGTTCACACTGCGTTTTTACCTGCTTTTTTTTTCTCAAGAACATTCTTTCTACAGAATTTCTTGAGAAAAAGAAAGCAATGTCACTTCTTTTCTGCAGGTACCTGCGTTTTTTGCCATAGATAATGCCTGCAGAAAAAAACGCGGTAAAACTCCATGTGGTTTTCAGTGCGTTATTAGTGCGGTTTTTTTTAACGCAACTGCGCTAATCTTTCAGACTCAAGAAATTTCTTGAGAAAAATCTTTTTTCTAATCTGAACAGAGCCTAAAAGTTTGGGGTTTCTCAAGATATTTCTGCTTGTGTAGCTGCTGCGGAATCTCTTGGAAGCTAATGCTAGTCATAGACGTGCTGAGTGTTGTGTGTTGTTTACTATTTTATTCTTTATTTACATATACTGACATTTTCCTTGTGGAATGATTTGCCAGGAAAGGGGAGTAAAAACTTTGGGGTTTCACAAGATATTTCTACGTGTATAGCTGCTGCAGAATCTCTTGAAAGCTAATGCTAGTCATAGACGTGCTTAGTGATGTTTATTGTTTATACAGTTAGGTCCAGAAATATTTGGACAGTGACACAATTTTCGCGAGTTGGGCTCTGCATGCCACCACATTGGATTTGAAATGAAACCTCTACAACAGAATTCAAGTGCAGATTGTAACGTTTAATTTGAAGGTTTAAACAAAAATATCTGATAGAAATTGTAGGAATTGTACACATTTCTTTACAAACACTCCACATTTTAGGAGGTCAAAAGTAATTGGACAAATAAACCAAACCCAAACAAAATATTTTTATTTTCAATATTTTGTTGTGAATCCTTTGGAGGCAATCACTGCCTTAAGTCTGGAACCCATGGACATCACCAAACGCTGGGTTTCCTCCTACTTAATGCTTTGCCAGGCCTTCACAGCCGCAGCCTTCAGGTGTTGCTTGTTTGTGGGTCTTTCCGTCTTAAGTCTGGATTTGAGCAAGTGAAATGCATGCTCAATTGGGTTAAGATCTGGTGATTGACTTGGCCATTGCAGAATGTTCCACTTTTTTGCACTCATTAACTCCTGGGTAGCTTTGAGCGTATGCTTGGGGTCATTGTCCATCTGTACTATGAAGCGCCATCCGATCAACTTTGCGGCATTTGGCTGAATCTGGGCTGAAAGTATATCCCGGTACACTTCAGAATTCATCCGGCTACTCTTGTCTGCTGTTATGTCATCAATAAACACAAGTGACCCAGTGCCATTGAAAGCCATGCATGCCCATGCCATCACGTTGCCTCCACCATGTTTTACAGAGGATGTGGTGTGCCTTGGATCATGTGCCATTCCCTTTCTTCTCCAAACTTTTTTCTTCCCATCATTCTGGTACAGGTTGATCTTTGTCTCATCTGTCCATAGAATACTTTTCCAGAACTGAGCTGGCTTCATGAGGTGTTTTTCAGCAAATTTAACTCTGGCCTGTCTATTTTTGGAATTGATGAATGGTTTGCATCTAGATGTGAACCCTTTGTATTTACTTTCATGGAGTCTTCTCTTTACTGTTGACTTAGAGACAGATACACCTACTTCACTGAGAGTGTTCTGGACTTCAGTTGATGTTGTGAACGGGTTCTTCTTCACCAAAGAAAGTATGCGGCGATCATCCACCACTGTTGTCATCCGTGGACGCCCAGGCCTTTTTGAGTTCCCAAGCTCACCAGTCAATTCCTTTTTTCTCAGAATGTACCCGACTGTTGATTTTGCTACTCCAAGCATGTCTGCTATCTCTCTGATGGATTTTTTCTTTTTTTTCAGCCTCAGGATGTTCTGCTTCACCTCAATTGAGAGTTACTTAGACCGCATGTTGTCTGGTCACAGCAACAGCTTCCAAATGCAAAACCAGACACCTGTAATCAACCCCAGACCTTTTAACTACTTCATTGATTACAGGTTAACGAGGGAGACGCCTTCAGAGTTAATTGCAGCACTTAGAGTCCCTTGTCCGATTACTTTTGGTCCCTTGAAAAAGAGGAGGCTATGCATTACAGAGCTATGATTCCTAAACCCTTTCTCCGATTTGGATGTGAAAACTCTCATATTGCAGCTGGGAGTGTGCACTTTCAGCCCATATTATATATATATAATTGTATTTCTGAACATGTTTTTGTAAACAGCTAAAATAACAAAACTTGTGCCACTGTCCAAATATTTCTGGACCTAACTGTATTATTCTATGTTTATTTATATAACACTGACAATTTCTCTGAGGAATATTTGCCTGGAATGCGGGATAAGTTTGTGGGGTTTGATCCCCGGTGATATGAGTGTGGTAATTAATAATTGGGGAATATTTTGTAATATTGGCACATTTTTTAACAGTTTGTACCCTAATGTAAAAATTGCCGGCACAAGTCTATGCCGATCTCTATAACTTCTCGTTACTGATCTTTTATAAACTAGACGCGTCGAATAGAACACAAAAACATTATCCTGTTTTTCCCAAAATGACAGAAAAGTTCCCGTTCTTCACATATATGTTCTCCAAAGATAGAAAACCTACCCAGATGTGAAGCCTCATGGCATAAATGGCGCTATAATAGATAATACCTGTTATAGTCTATGGGGATGCTCATAGGTCGCAAAAATAGGAAAACAAAAAGGAGCGATGTCCATTTTTGATCCAAGAAGGACTCATCCATTCAAATTAATAGGTGTGAGAAAAAAATAAAAATTTAAAAATGGCCGGCACAATGATGGCTTCCAGGTTTTATCTGATTGTTTGTTTCTTTACTGCAGCCACGGACCAAAACCCCTGACCTGGTGACATCCTCAATATGTTGTCTGTGTAGCAGGCCAGACGCAACGTCGTTCATGCGTACGGTATAAATCTGAGGTGGCAGATGCCGGTAGGTAGGAGGATGTTCACAGCATTTTGGTTGGTGACCACAGACTGCAAGACCCCATACACATTAGACTAATATTGACCAAACCCGCCATTAGAAGAGCGAGCGCTCCATGTATTAGGAGTCTGGAGGACAGCTGAATGAACCGTCGGTCGGCCAACAACTATCTATTGTGTCTGGTGGAGGCTTAAAGGGAACCAACTAGCGGGATTTCATAAATAAAGTAAAGCCGGAGTCACACTGGCGCTAGGAAGCTGACCGTAATGATGCCTTTAATTGACAGATTGCATGTCTGATTGCTGATATATTTGTAATCCAAGTCCCAGAAATGAATGGCTCGTTTGATTGGCGTGTGCATCAGGATGTGACTATGTGGGTCCTGCATTCTTTTTCCGCCCCATTCTCTTTGCCTGGCCTTTTTACCGCCATGTCATTTATTTCCTGCATGCGTGAAGTATTTCATCAACTCTTCACTAGGATGGCGTCAGAGTCAGCGCCTGCGCATAGCGCTATGTTATTGAAGACATCTCCTCCTGCTTCCTACTCATCCAATGCTGTTGAGAAGGGCGGCGCAAGACCACTTGCCTCCTTTTTCTTTACAGACCACAGCATGGTTTCCTACAGCATGACTGCAACTTTACTCTGTGCTTATCCCCAACTCAAAGGAGGAGGAAGATGCTTGGCAAGAAGTATTGTCATACTTGCCAACTTTCATGAAAAGTCTGGGTGGCTTCTACAAAAAGGGGATTTGACCTGTAGACCTGAGAGAGGGCAAAATTCCCAGGCACCACGCAAGAGTTCTTGCCCCATCATTGTCTGTGCTTTGGTGTTTGATGCTGTGCCATAACTCATTCCCGTCATACACATGCACATTAAGAGACTCGGAATCACTATGTGTTGGCATGTATGACTGTAGGTCAGCTTTACAGATGAGTAATTTGTTTCGTGCTGCCCTAGTTCGGAGTCCAGTCTGGTTCTTCATGGCAGACGGTCCTCACTTCATGTTGCGGGAGGACCTAATGGGTATCGGTGACAACAACATACCACACAAGATGCTGGAAATCTTCTGTTTTCACTCAATGCATGCCATATGTGTTGTGCTGACCAATGGCCCTGACAAATTCACCAATAGCTGTAGGCTCTGTTCACACTGATGTCAATAGGAGGGTATAAAGTGTTTTGGGTTTTATTCTGCTGTAAGACAATATCATACAGTGGTTTATTCGATCAATGCATTTCAAGTCGGAGACTTTGAAACGCGTTGGTGGAATAAGCCAGTGTTTTTACATTACTGCATGATATCATCTTTATACAGCAGCGCTGAAAACACACTTTATTCCCTCCTATGCCCTGTTTGGCTCTTTGAGCCCTTGGATCTGCAGCATTTAACTTTACCCCCTGTGAGGTAAATCCGGAGATATGACGATAAATCATGATATTCAAGTATGTCAGGAAGCCCTCTCCTGGTGTCACCCCCCCTTTCCTTCACACAACTGGTTTAGCAACAAATCCCATGGCCATGTCCTGTGATATGGAAATGAGGTGGTGTGGGAACAATGGACACAGGATGACTCCCTGCCGTCACCCTGTAACAAGAGTTGTATCTCATTAGCAAGGCTATGGAAATAGCCAGACAGAACGACTCCAGTAAAAAATGGTTCATATCTCGCAAGCCATATTTCCGATAAATATGGCAACCATAAAAATGGTGTCTCCGCATGTGGACGATGCCGGCACACCCTTTTTATGGGAGCAGGACATTGGGAAATGCCCCAGGCGTGATATCAGCCAATGGGGAACTGGCAGACAGGTCATGAGTCCCCTCGTTCTGTAGCTAAATTCATAACTGTCACAATGAGAGCATTGGCGTCCGCCTACGACGCTCCCAGGCCAAGTTATGGCCATATTCCATGTTGTGGATTTTGTCCATAACTCCAGCCAGGGGTGGAGCAGTGCTTCCCTGTGAGGTCACTAAGGTAGGAGGGGACCTGGATTGCCCAGGTTGATAACCCTACTTCGGCCATTTTCCAGTGTTCTTCTGCTCGGGGGCCTGGTTGGGAAAGACCTGTGAGGGAGTTCCTGGAAACCTGGTCTACAGCGCCCCCCTGTGGCCAGACGCAACAAGGTAACTGCTGGAACTGTGTATGCCTGTTTGTAACCCATGCTTTGATTGTAACTGTACTCTGACATATGTATATTCTGTAGATTCCCTATTGTATATATTGTAGTTCTAGTGTGCTTTAGGCTGATTAAATTATATAATTAATCTTGGGCTGTTCTGTTATCTCGATCTTGAATCCCACGTCTGTGTGTTCGGCTAATAGTTACCGTAAATCGGTTGGTGGCAGCGAATTGTGCCAAGGATTATTGTGGGGAGGCCAGTGAGATTCGGGGAGATTTTATATATTCCGCCCGCGGAGGTCGGGGGAATATATACCCTACTCTCACCGGGGACCCTTCAATAATCGGCATAAGTAGTATAGCGGCCTCCTTGCTTATTGTCGGGCAATTCCATAATTGGCCTGACTATAAGAGGGGCGCTAGAGAGCGCGTCACGTGCTCTGTCTGTCGGTCGGGAGGTATAAAGGAGGGGTGACCCCCCACTTGTTACCCCCCGATTGTGACGTACTGGTAGCCAGCGCGGGGGATTTCTGAGTGACCCCCCGGTGGTTTGTGACATATTGGTGGCATAGCGGTGGGATCGAGATAATAGTGTGTGTGAGTGTGAGACCCATACTCCCAGACACTAAAGACTGCCTGCAGCAGCTGTGGCTGCTGGGGTCTTCAGACTAGCTCAACACTAGAGTGTCAGAGTGCAGATACTGTAAGGTGTGTGGAGGCATCAGGTGTCAGTTCTGTGTCAGTGACCAAAAGTCTGCAAGAATGGCTGATGGCACCAGGAGCAGAGCTATGCAACTGGCCAATGCTAAGGCAGGAGCCGAAGAGAGGGAGGACGGTGCTGTGGACAGCAATGAGGAGGTTGCCCACGAGTCCTCCAGGAGCTCGACGCCAGAAAACCGTTCTGCCGAGGACATTGCGCAACCTGGCACTGCTGGACAAGATGAGGAGGAGCTCACCCAAGGTTCCTCAACGAGCCAGATGCCAGCCCTCCGCTCTGAAAGGGACAGTGAATCACCAGGCTCCGCAGCGTGCCGCAGATCACCACGTGCCATTCCACCGAGCCTGGGAGGCTCGGATAGCCTTCTTCAAATGGCTATGGCCCTTCTCCAGGCTGGAGACCAGAAGGGCTACAAGGAACTCCTGGCAGAGCGCAGGGCAGAGCGGCACGCAGAGCGTGAGGCTGCGGAGCGAGAGCGGCAGGCAGCGCGTGAAGAGCGAGAGCGACAGGCAGACCGTGACTACCAGCTGCAGCTAGCTCAGCTCCGGCCCTCATCAGCCACATGTGACCTTCGAGACACCAAACTTCCAAAGGTCCGTGTTGAGGACTTCCCAGTGCTGGAGAAGGATGGAGACTTGGACTCTTTCTTGACTGCTTTTGAACGGACTTGCTTGCAGCACCATCTGGACAAGGACCAGTGGGCCAAATACCTGACCCCCCGTTTAAGGGGCAAGGCCCTGGATGTCCTTGGGGACTTGCCTGCTGAGGCAGATCAGGGCTACGACACCATCAAGCGGGCCCTGATCCAACAGTACAACCTCACTCCAGAGTCCTACCGCAAGAAGTTCCGGAGCCTACAGAAGGGACCAAAGGACTCCTGGGCTGACCACCGGCGGGCACTTGCCCGAGCTGCCGACCACTGGACCCAAGGCCTGCAGCTTTCCACCGGACCGGAGATCCTGGACTTGTTCATCACGGAGCAACTCTTGTGGAACTGCCCTGAGGATCTCCGCCAGTTCATCCGAGACCAGAAGCCAAAGGGGTCCACGGCTACAGCTGCCCTTGCCGATGACTACACCAACAACCGGGCCCCTGAGGCCAGGAGAGCGGCCACCAGCAGCACCTGGAGAGGGGGTAAGATGAATTCTGCGACTGCCCCACCTGCCCCTAGACTGCAGGGGGTGTCCCCCTCAACTCCCCTCTCCAGGCCCGTGGCGGAACCAAGACGGTGCCACCAGTGCAACCTACCTGGACACTTCAAGGCCATGTGCCCTCAGCGTCCCAAGGCCCCGGCTCCGTCCCCGTCCCAAGGGCCGCCCAAGGTGTATTGTGTGGGTGGGGGTGGTGGTAGGTCCCTGGACAGCTTCCAACCTGTCACCGTCGGCCGGTCTGTGACCATAGGACTGCGAGACAGCGCCTCGGAGGTGACTCTGGTGCGGCCTGAGATGGTGTCCCCCCAAGACTTGATCCCTGGAAAAACCCTCGCTGTCTCCGGGATTGGAGGCACTGACCCGGCGCTGCCTGTTGCTGACATTTATGTGGACTGGGGCGCAGGGCGAGGGGTGAGGGAGGTGGGGGTAACTGATCGGATCCCTGCAAACGTGCTACTTGGGACAGATTTGGGGCAGATAACCTCCCAGTTTGGGCCCCAACCAAGGGCTGAACCTTCAGCCCGTACTGACATGCCTCCGGACAATGTTAATGTGTTATCTATGAATGATGTAAGGGAGGAGGGAGTGAACTCTGATATTTCTGCTTGCATAGACACCATAGACACACACACAGCTGCAGCTGTGACAGGGGAGGGGGTCAGAGAAAGGTGTGACAATGCCTCTACAAGTAACCAGCCTGTGAGCTGGGATCTGTTGCCCTCTGCAGGGATAAGCAGAGAGCAGGGTGCTGCAGGGGGAGGACCAGTGTGTGGGGTGGGGGCTACCACAGCAAATGTGGGGTCCCCAGAGATTTCACAGCGGGGTTCTGTTGCTGCAGGAGGGGAACAGGCAGGTGAGATTGGGGCCGGTCCAGGAGCGGAAGTGCTCCCAGGTAAGATCTCGGTGCATGGTTCCCCCACAACCGGGGTGTCAGGAAGCCAGGTAGGTCTGCCTGAACCGGCGACTTGGTCAGGAACGGAGGAGGAGCAGGCACGACCCACGGTCGCAGCGGCTGTGGCCGCTGTCACCCGCAGTGGGAGTGCTGGAAGCCAAGGGGCCTCCCGGAGGTCCGATAGCTCTTCCCCTTCTGACCAAGTGGCAGCCGAGTCAGGTGGAGGCCAGGACACAGGTCCCGGGGTACTGACTGAAGATGTGACAGTCTCGTCGATTCTGGCCACATCTAGTCAGGGGTTTCAGGCAGCGTTAGAAGCTGACGACAGCCTGAAAGCTCTTAAGGAGCAGGCGGCACAGCCTCCCTCGGACTCGGACCCGGAGCGAGTGGTCTGGGACCAAGGACGGCTGTACCGGGCCACGGTCCAGCAGGGTTCACCGGAGGCGTGGCCCAGGGACCGACAGTTGGTGGTACCCTATCCGTTCCGGACGGAGTTGTTGCGGATCGCACATGAGATTCCGATGGCCGGACACCTAGGGATCGCTAAGACCAAGGCCAGGTTAAACCAGCATTTCTACTGGCCAAAAATGGGGGCCGATGTGGCTGCCTACTGCCGTTCGTGTGAAACCTGTCAGAGAGTGGGGAAGGCGGGGCCACGCCCCAAAGCCCCACTGGTATCTCTGCCAATCATCGATGAGCCTTTCAGGAGGGTGGCTGTGGATCTGGTCGGCCCGCTGGCCATCCCCAGCAGCTCCGGGAAACGCTTCATACTGACGGTAGTGGACTATGCCACCCGGTACCCAGAAGCAGTGGCCTTGTCGTCCATTCGGGCTGACAAGGTGGCCACCGCATTGCTGGAGATTTTCTCCCGAGTGGGTTTTCCCCAGGAAATGCTCACTGACCGGGGGACCCAATTCATGTCCCAGCTGATGGAGGCCCTCTGTAAGCAAGTCCAGGTGCGACATCTGGTGGCCAGCCCGTACCATCCACAGACTAATGGCCTGTGCGAGCGGTTCAATGGCACCTTAAAGCAGATGCTTAAGATGTTGGTCGACTCCCATGGGCGTGACTGGGAGCGGTATCTCCCACACCTGTTATTTGCTTACCGGGAGGTTCCACAGGCCTCAACAGGATTCTCACCGTTTGAGCTCCTGTACGGGCGACGTGTGCGGGGCCCCCTGGCTCTGGTGAAAGAGGCTTGGGAAGGGGATTTGGCCACCCCTGGAGTGTCGGTTATCGAGTATGTCATGCGCTTCCGGGACAAAATGCAGGCCTTGACGCAACTGGTACACGACAATATGGCTCAAGCCCAGGCCGATCAGAAGCGTTGGTACGACCAGAACGCTTGTGAGAGGACCTACCAAGTGGGTCAAAAGGTGTGGGTACTGGTCCCCGTACCACAGGACAAGCTTCAGGCAGCCTGGGAAGGCCCATACCTCGTGTACCAGCAGCTCAACCCTGTAACGTACCTGGTCACCCTGGACCCTGCCCGTGGAAGGCGGAAGCCCTTCCATGTGAACATGATGAAGGCACATCATGAGCGGGAGGCATGTGCGCTCCCCGTGTGCAACCTGCCCGAGGAGGGAGAAGCGGAAACCCTCTTGGATATGCTAGCCCAGGTTAGGGCAGGCGGATCCATTGAGGATGTGGAGGTTGGCCACCAGCTCTTGGAGGACCAACGGTCCCAGCTGTGGGCCACCCTACACCCCTTCCGGGGGTTGTTTACCAACCAGCCCGGAAGGACTGACTTGGCTGTCCATCACGTGGACACTGGGGATCATCCCCCGATCCGGCGTTCAGCATATCGGGTCTCCCTGGAGGTGCAGCAACACATGCGCCAGGAGATTGACGAGATGCTGAAGCTGGGGGTGATCCAGGCATCCAACAGCGCTTGGGCCTCGCCTGTAGTCCTCGTCCCTAAGAAGGACCGAACCACTCGGTTCTGCGTGGACTACAGGGGGCTCAATGCTGTCACGGTCGCCGATGCGTACCCAATGCCACGCATCGATGACCTGCTCGATCAGTTGGCCGGGGCTCAGTACCTGACCATCATGGATCTGAGCCGGGGATATTGGCAGATCCCCCTGACTCGCAAGGCCAGGGAACGCTCTGCCTTTATTACCCCATTTGGACTATACGAGTCCACGGTGATGCCATTCGGGATGAGGAATGCCCCTGCCACTTTCCAGCGGATGGTCAACACCCTGCTCAAGGGACTTGAAGGGTACGCGGCCGCGTACCTAGATGACATTGCCGTCTTCAGTCCCACCTGGGAGGACCACCTAGAGCATCTAGCACAGGTGCTCAGGCGGATCCACCGGGCAGGTTTGACCATCAAGCCGGGAAAGTGTCAGCTGGCCATGAGCGAGGTCCAGTACCTCGGTCACCGGGTAGGTGGGAGAACACTGAAGCCCGAGCCTGAGAAAGTGGAAGCCATCGCATCCTGGCCCACCCCCAGGACCAAGAAGCAGGTGATGTCCTTCTTGGGGACCGCTGGGTACTATAGGAGGTTTGTTCCACGCTATAGTAGCCTGGCAAAGCCCTTGACGGACCTCACCAAGAAGAAGCTGCCCTCTGCAGTCGATTGGACAATGGACTGCGAGACAGCCTTCCAGGCCCTAAAGGACGCCCTGTCCAGCCCGCCCGTGCTACAGGCAGCCGACTTCACGCGGCCGTTTGTAGTACAGACCGACGCCAGTGACTTCGGCCTCGGTGCGGTGCTCAGCCAGGTGGACTCTGCGAGCCAAGAGCACCCAGTCTTGTACCTGAGCAGGAAGCTGTTACCAAGGGAAGTTGCCTATTCCACGATGGAGAAGGAGTGCCTGGCCATAGTGTGGGCCCTGCAGCGTCTGCAACCCTATCTATACGGGCGCCACTTCATCGTGGAGACGGACCACAATCCCCTCAGCTGGTTGCACACCGTCTCTGGGACGAATGGGCGATTGTTGCGATGGAGCCTTGCGCTCCAGCAATACAACTTCACCATTCGCCACAAAAGGGGCCGTGACCACGGTAACGCAGACGGGCTGTCCCGACAAGGAGAGGTCGCGGACGGGCGCACGGGGGAACACCGGAGTGTGCTGCCCCCTAGCGCCCTCAAAAGGGGGGAGGTGTGAGGTAAATCCGGAGATATGACGATAAATCATGATATTCAAGTATGTCAGGAAGCCCTCTCCTGGTGTCACCCCCCCTTTCCTTCACACAACTGGTTTAGCAACAAATCCCATGGCCATGTCCTGTGATATGGAAATGAGGTGGTGTGGGAACAATGGACACAGGATGACTCCCTGCCGTCACCCTGTAACAAGAGTTGTATCTCATTAGCAAGGCTATGGAAATAGCCAGACAGAACGACTCCAGTAAAAAATGGTTCATATCTCGCAAGCCATATTTCCGATAAATATGGCAACCATAAAAATGGTGTCTCCGCATGTGGACGATGCCGGCACACCCTTTTTATGGGAGCAGGACATTGGGAAATGCCCCAGGCGTGATATCAGCCAATGGGGAACTGGCAGACAGGTCATGAGTCCCCTCGTTCTGTAGCTAAATTCATAACTGTCACAATGAGAGCATTGGCGTCCGCCTACGACGCTCCCAGGCCAAGTTATGGCCATATTCCATGTTGTGGATTTTGTCCATAACTCCAGCCAGGGGTGGAGCAGTGCTTCCCTGTGAGGTCACTAAGGTAGGAGGGGACCTGGATTGCCCAGGTTGATAACCCTACTTCGGCCATTTTCCAGTGTTCTTCTGCTCGGGGGCCTGGTTGGGAAAGACCTGTGAGGGAGTTCCTGGAAACCTGGTCTACAGCGCCCCCCTGTGGCCAGACGCAACAAGGTAACTGCTGGAACTGTGTATGCCTGTTTGTAACCCATGCTTTGATTGTAACTGTACTCTGACATATGTATATTCTGTAGATTCCCTATTGTATATATTGTAGTTCTAGTGTGCTTTAGGCTGATTAAATTATATAATTAATCTTGGGCTGTTCTGTTATCTCGATCTTGAATCCCACGTCTGTGTGTTCGGCTAATAGTTACCGTAAATCGGTTGGTGGCAGCGAATTGTGCCAAGGATTATTGTGGGGAGGCCAGTGAGATTCGGGGAGATTTTATATATTCCGCCCGCGGAGGTCGGGGGAATATATACCCTACTCTCACCGGGGACCCTTCAATAATCGGCATAAGTAGTATAGCGGCCTCCTTGCTTATTGTCGGGCAATTCCATAATTGGCCTGACTATAAGAGGGGCGCTAGAGAGCGCGTCACGTGCTCTGTCTGTCGGTCGGGAGGTATAAAGGAGGGGTGACCCCCCACTTGTTACCCCCCGATTGTGACGTACTGGTAGCCAGCGCGGGGGATTTCTGAGTGACCCCCCCGGTGGTTTGTGACACCCCCTGTGAGGCAAATCCTGGGATATGAAGAGGAATTATGATTGCCAGTCATAAGCGCTCTCATCACTCCATGGCCGTGCCCCCTCCCTTCTTGTTCTCAATGTCCAACATCTTGGAAGGTGTCACATCCTAGCAACACATCCCATGGCCATCTCCTGTGATATGGAGATTAGATGATGTGGGAACAATGGACACAGGATGACTCCCTGCCGTGACCCTGTGGTAGGGGCTGCTATCTAATTAGCAAGGCTATGGAAGTATCCAGACAGGACGACTCCAGTAAAAAATGGTTCATATCTCGCAAGCCATATTTCCGATAAATATGGCAACCATAAAAATGGTGTCTCCGCATGCGGACGATGCTGGCACACCCTTTTTATGGGAGCAGGACCTGGGGAAATACCCCAGGCGTGATATCAGCCAATGGGGAACTAGTAGACAAGTCATGAGTCCTCTCGTTCTGTAGCTAAATTCATAACTGTCACAATGAGAGCGTTGGCGTCTGCCTACGACGCTCCCAGGCCAAGTTATGGCCATATCCCCTGTTGTGGATATTGTCCATAACTCCAGCCAGGGGTGAAGCAGTGCTCCCTCTGAGGTCACTAAGGTAGGAGGGGACCTGGATTTGCCCAGGTTGATAACCCTACTTTGGCCATTTTCCAGGGTTCTTTCGCCGGGGGTCACGTGTAGGAAACATCTGTGGGAAGGATCCTAGAAACCTGGTCTACAGCGCCCCCCTGTGGCCAGACGCACAAGGTAACTGCTGGAACTGTGTATGCCTGTTTGTAAACTATGCTTTGATTGTAACTGTACTCTGACATATGTATATTCTGTAGATTCCCTATTGTATATATTGTAGTTTCTAGTGTGCTTTAGGCTGATTAAATTATATAATTAATCTTGGGCTGTTCTGTTATCTCGATCTTGAATCCCACGTCTGTGTGTTCGGCTAATAGTTACCGTGAAGCGGTTGGTGGCAGCGAGTTGTGCCAAGGATTATTGTGGGGAGGCCAGTGAGATTCGGGGAGGTTTTATATATTCCGCCCGCGGAGGTCGGGGGAATATATACCCTACTCTCACCGGGGACCCTTCAATAATCGGCATAAGTAGTATAGCGGCCTCCTTGCTTATTGTCGGGCAATTCCATAATTGGCCTGACTATAAGAGGGGCGCTAGAGAGCGCGTCACGTGCTCTGTCTGTCGGTCGGGAGGTATAAAGGAGGGGTGACCCCCACTTGTTACCCCCCGATTGTGACGTACTGGTAGCCAGCGCGGGGGATTTCTGAGTGACCCCCCCGGTGGTTCGTGACATATTGGTGGCATAGCGGTGGGATCGAGATAATAGTGTGTGTGAGTGTGAGACCCATACTCCCAGACACTAAAGACTGCCTGCAGCAGCTGTGGCTGCTGGGGTCTTCAGACCAGCTCAACACTAGAGTGTCAGAGTGCAGATACTGTAAGGTGTGTGGAGGCATCAGGTGTCAGTTCTGTGTCAGTGACCAAAGTCTGCAACAATGGCTGAGAGCACCAGGAGCAAAGCCAAAGGAATGGCTCAGGCCAGAGACGATGAGGAGGTTGTCCACGAGTCCTCCAGGAGCCCGACGCCAGAGAACAGCTCTGCAGAGGACATCGCACAACCTGGCACTGCTGGACAAAATGAGGAGGAGCTCGCCCAAGGGTCCTCAACGAGCCAGATGCCAGTCCTCCGCTCTGAAATGGACAGTGAATCACCTGGCTCTGCAGCGTGCCGCAGATCACCACTTGCCAATCCCTCCGGCCTGAGAGGTGCAGAGGCCCTCCTTCAAGCTGCCTTGGCCAGGCTTATGGCTGGAGACCGGGATACCTACGAGATACTCATGGCCGAGCGTGAGCGACAGGCAGCGCGTGACGCTGAGGCTGCGGAGCGGCAAGCAGCGCGTGAGGCTGCGGAGCGGCAGGCAGCGCGTGAAGAGCGAGAGCGCCAGGCAGAGCGTGACCACCAGCTGCAGCTAGCTCAGCTCCGGCCCTCATCAGCCACATGTGACCTTCAAAACACCAAACTTCCAAAGGTCCGTGTTGAGGACTTCCCAGTGCTGGAGAAGGATGGAGACTTGGACTCTTTCCTGACTGCTTTTGAACGGACTTGCCTGCAGCACCATCTGGACAAGGATCAGTGGGCCAAATACCTGACCCCCCGTTTAAGGGGTAAGGCCCTGGAAATCCTTGGGGACTTGCCTGCTGAGGCAGATCAGGGCTACGACACCATCAAGCGGGCCCTGATCCAACAGTACAACCTCACTCCGGAGTCCTACCGCAAGAAGTTCCGGACCCTGCAAAAGGGACCAAAGGACTCCTGGGCTGACCACCGGCGGGCACTTGCCCGAGCTGCCGACCACTGGACCCAAGGCCTGCAGCTTTCCACCGGACCAGAGATCCTAGACTTGGTCATCACAGAGCAACTCTTGTGGAACTGCCCTGAGGATCTCCGCCAGTTCATCCGAGACCAGAAGCCAAAGGGGTCCACGGCTACAGCTGCCCTGGCCGATGACTACACCAACAATCGGGCTCCTGAGGCCAGGAGAGCAGCCACCAGCAGCACCTGGAGAGGGGGTAAGATGAATTCTGCGACTGCCCCACCTGCCCCTAGACTGCAGGGGGTGTCCCCCTCAACTCCCCTCTCCAGGCCCGTGGCAGAACCAAGACGGTTCAGTTCATCAATACAGAAGAAGAATAAGACCGCACCAATGCTGATGTCTTTTTCCGGATAATCTTTATTCCATAAACTCGGTTAAAAGGTGTTGTAAAATCAGCGGGTGGAGGAGACCTGGATGCGGCCCCTCACTATGGACGACGGCCGTTTCGCCTGTGATTAGGCTTCCACGGGTCCACATGTGGGGTAAAACCAAGAACCAAGACGGTGCCACCAGTGCAACCTACCTGGACACTTCAAGGCCATGTGCCCTCAGCGTCCCAAGGCCCCGGCTCCGTCCCCGTCCCAAGGGCCGCCCAAGGTGTATTGTGTGGGTGGGGGTGGTGGTAGGTCCCTGGACAGCTTCCAACCTGTCACCGTCGGCCGGTCTGTGACCATAGGACTGCGAGACAGCGCCTCGGAGGTGACTCTGGTGCGGCCTGAGATGGTGTCCCCCCAAGACTTGATACCTGGAAAAACCCTCGCTGTCTCCGGGATTGGAAGCATTGACCCGGCGCTGCCTGTTGCTGACATTTATGTGGACTGGGGCGCAGGGCGAGGGGTGAGAGAGGTGGGGGTAACTGATCGGATCCCTGCAAACGTGCTACTTGGGACAGATTTGGGGCAGATAACCTCCCAGTTTGGGCCCCCCCCAAGGGCTGAACCTTCAGCCAGTACTGACAGGCCTCCGGACAATGTTAATGTGTTATCTATGAATGATGTAAGGGAGGAGGGAGTGAACTCTGATACTTCTGCTTGCATAGACACCATAGACACACACGCAGCTGCAGCTGTGACAGGGGAGGGGGTCAGAGAAAGGTGTGACAATGCCTCTACAAGTGATCAGCCAGTGAGCTGGGATCTGCTGCCCTCTGCAGGGATAAGCAGAGAGCAGGGTGCTGCAGGGGGAGGACCAGTGTGTGGGGTGGGGGCTACCACAGCAAATGTGGGGTCCCCAGAGATTTCACAGCGGGGTTCTGTTGCTGCAGGGGGGGAACAGGCAGGTGAGATTGGGGCCGGTCCAGGAGCGGAAGTGCTCCCAGGTAAGATCTCGGTACATGGTTCCCCCACAACCGGGGTGTCAGGAAGCCAGGTAGGTCTGCCTGAACCGGCGACTTGGTCAGGAACGGAGGAGGAGCAGGCACGACCCACGGTCGCAGCGGCTGTGGCCGCTGTCACCCGCAGTGGGAGTGCTGGAAGCCAAGGGGCCTCCCAGAGGTCCGATAGCTCTTCCCCTTCTGACCAAGTGGCAGCCGAGTCAGGTGGAGGCCAGGACACAGGTCCCGGGGTACTGACCGAAGATGTGACAGTCTCGTCGATTCTGGCCACATCTAGTCAGGGGTTTCAGGCAGCGTTAGAAGCTGACGACAGCCTGAAAGCTCTTAAGGAGCAGGCAGCACAGCCTCCCTCGGACTCGGACCCGGAGCGAGTGGTCTGGGACCAAGGACGGCTGTACCGGGTCACGGTCCAGCAGGGTTCACCGGAGGCGTGGCCCAGGGACCGACAGTTGGTGGTACCCTATCCGTTCCGGACGGAGTTGTTGCGGATCGCACATGAGATTCTGATGGCCGGACACCTAGGGATCGCTAAGACCAAGGCCAGGTTAAACCAGCATTTCTACTGGCCAAAAATGGGGGCCGATGTGGCTGCCTACTGCCGTTCGTGTGAAACCTGTCAGAGAGTGGGGAAGGCGGGGCCACACCCCAAAGCCCCACTGGTATCTCTGCCAATCATCGATGAGCCTTTCAGGAGGGTGGCTGTGGATCTGGTCGGCCCGCTGGCCATCCCCAGCAGCTCCGGGAAACGCTTCATACTGACGGTAGTGGACTATGCCACCCGGTACCCAGAAGCAGTGGCCTTGTCGTCCATTCGGGCTGACAAGGTGGCCACCGCATTGCTGGAGATTTTCTCCCGAGTGGGTTTTCCCCAGGAAATGCTCACTGACCGGGGGACCCAATTCATGTCCCAGCTGATGGAGGCCCTCTGTAAGCAAGTCCAGGTGCGACATCTGGTGGCCAGCCCGTACCATCCACAGACTAATGGCCTGTGCGAGCGGTTTAATGGCACCTTAAAGCAGATGCTTAAGATGTTGGTCGACTCCCATGGGCGTGACTGGGAGCGGTATCTCCCCCACCTGTTATTTGCTTACCGGGAGGTTCCACAGGCCTCAACGGGATTCTCACCGTTTGAGCTCCTGTACGGGCGACGTGTGCGGGGCCCCCTGGCTCTGGTGAAAGAGGCTTGGGAAGGGGATTTGGCCATCCCTGGAGTGTCGGTTATCGAGTATGTCATGCGCTTTCGGGACAAAATGCAGGCCTTGACGCAACTGGTACACGACAATATGGCTCAAGCCCAGGCCGATCAGAAGCGTTGGTACGACCAGAACGCTTGTGAGAGGACCTACCAAGTGGGTCAAAAGGTGTGGGTACTGGTCCCCGTACCACAGGACAAGCTTCAGGCAGCCTGGGAAGGCCCATACCTCGTGTACCAGCAGCTCAACCCTGTGACGTACCTGGTCACCCTGGACCCTGCCCGTGGAAGGCGGAAGCCCTTCCATGTGAACATGATGAAGGCACATCATGAGCGGGAGGCGTGTGCGCTCCCCGTGTGCAACCTGCCCGAGGAGGGAGAAGCGGAAACCCTCTTGGATATGCTAGCCCAGGTTAGGGCAGGCGGATCCATTGAGGATGTGGAGGTTGGCCACCAGCTCTTGGAAGACCAACGGTCCCAGCTGTGGGCCACCCTACACCCCTTCCGAGGGTTGTTTACCAACCAGCCCGGAAGGACTAACTTGGCTGTCCATCACGTGGACACTGGGGATCATCCCCCGATCCGGCGTTCAGCATATCGGGTCTCCCTGGAGGTGCAGCAACACATGCGCCAGGAGATTGACGAGATGCTGAAGCTGGGGGTGATCCAGGCATCCAACAGCGCTTGGGCCTCGCCTGTAGTCCTCGTCCCTAAGAAGGACCGAACCACTCGGTTCTGCGTGGACTACAGGGGGCTCAATGCTGTCACGGTCGCCGATGCGTACCCAATGCCACGCATCGATGACCTGCTCGATCAGTTGGCCGGGGCTCAGTACCTGACCATCATGGATCTGAGCCGGGGATATTGGCAGATCCCCCTGACTCGCAAGGCCAGGGAACGCTCTGCCTTTATTACCCCATTTGGACTGTACGAGTCCACGGTGATGCCATTCGGGATGAGGAATGCCCCTGCCACTTTCCAGCGGATGGTCAACACCCTGCTCAAGGGACTTGAAGGGTACGCGGCCGCGTACCTGGATGACATTGCCGTCTTCAGTCCCACCTGGGAGGACCACCTAGAGCATCTAGCACAGGTGCTCAGGCGGATCCACCAGGCAGGTTTGACCATCAAGCCGGGAAAGTGTCAGCTGGCCATGAGCGAGGTCCAGTACCTCGGTCACCGGGTAGGCGGGAGAACACTGAAGCCCGAGCCTGAGAAAGTGGAGGCCATCGCATCCTGGCCCACCCCCAGGACCAAGAAGCAGGTGATGTCCTTCTTGGGGACCGCTGGGTACTATAGGAGGTTTGTTCCATGCTATAGTAGCCTGGCAAAGCCCTTGACGGACCTCACCAAGAAGAAGCTGCCCTCTGCAGTCGATTGGACAATGGACTGCGAGACAGCCTTCCGGGCCCTAAAGGACGCCCTGTCCAGCCCGCCCGTGCAACAGGCAGCCGACTTCACGCGGCCGTTTGTAGTACAGACCGACGCCAGTGACTTCGGCCTCGGTGCGGTGCTCAGCCAGGTGGACTCTGCGAGCCAAGAGCACCCAGTCTTGTACCTGAGCAGGAAGCTGTTACCAAGGGAAGTGGCCTATTCCACGATGGAAAAGGAGTGCCTGGCCATAGTGTGGGCCCTGCAGCGTCTGCAACCCTATCTATACGGGCGCCACTTCATCGTGGAGACGGACCACAATCCCCTCAGCTGGTTGCACACCGTCTCTGGGACGAATGGACGGTTGTTGCGATGGAGCCTTGCGCTCCAGCAATACAACTTCACCATTCGCCACAAAAGGGGCCGGGACCACGGTAACGCAGACGGGCTGTCCCGACAAGGAGAGGTCGCGGACGGGCGCACGGGGGAACACCGGAGTGTGCTGCCCCCTAGCGCCCTCAAAAGGGGGGAGGTGTGAGGCAAATCCTGGGATATGAAGAGGAATTATGATTGCCAGTCATAATCGCTCTCATCACTCCATGGCCGTGCCCCCTCCCTTCTTGTTCTCAATGTCCAACATCTTGGAAGGTGTCACATCCTAGCAACACATCCCATGGCCATCTCCTGTGATATGGAGATTAGATGATGTGGGAACGATGGACACAGGATGACTCCCTGCCGTGACCCTGTGGTAGGGGCTGCTATCTAATTAGCAAGGCTATGGAAGTATCCAGACAGGACGACTCCAGTAAAAAATGGTTCATATCTCGCAAGCCATATTTCCGATAAATATGGCAACCATAAAAATGGTGTCTCCGCATGCGGACGATGCTGGCACACCCTTTTTATGGGAGCAGGACCTGGGGAAATACCCCAGGCGTGATATCAGCCAATGGGGAACTAGTAGACAAGTCATGAGTCCTCTCGTTCTGTAGCTAAATTCATAACTGTCACAATGAGAGCGTTGGCGTCTGCCTACGACGCTCCCAGGCCAAGTTATGGCCATATCCCCTGTTGTGGATATTGTCCATAACTCCAGCCAGGGGTGGAGCAGTGCTCCCTCTGAGGTCACTAAGGTAGGAGGGGACCTGGATTTGCCCAGGTTGATAACCCTACTTCGGCCATTTTCCAGGGTTCTTTCGCCGGGGGTCACGTGTAGGAAACATCTGTGGGAAGGATCCTAGAAACCTGGTCTACAGCGCCCCCCTGTGGCCAGACGCACAAGGTAACTGCTGGAACTGTGTATGCCTGTTTGTAAACCATGCTTTGATTGTAACTGTACTCTGACATATGTATATTCTGTAGATTCCCTATTGTATATATTGTAGTTTCTAGTGTGCTTTAGGCTGATTAAATTATATAATTAATCTTGGGCTGTTCTGTTATCTCGATCTTGAATCCCACGTCTGTGTGTTCGGCTAATAGTTACCGTGAAGCGGTTGGTGGCAGCGAGTTGTGCCAAGGATTATTGTGGGGAGGCCAGTGAGATTCGGGGAGGTTTTATATATTCCGCCCGCGGAGGTCGGGGGAATATATACCCTACTCTCACCGGGGACCCTTCAATAATCGGCATAAGTAGTATAGCGGCCTCCTTGCTTATTGTCGGGCAATTCCATAATTGGCCTGACTATAAGAGGGGCGCTAGAGAGCGCGTCACGTGCTCTGTCTGTCGGTCGGGAGGTATAAAGGAGGGGTGACCCCCACTTGTTACCCCCCGATTGTGACGTACTGGTAGCCAGCGCGGGGGATTTCTGAGTGACCCCCCCGGTGGTTCGTGACACCCCCTGAGGTAAGCATATACTAATATATCCTAGTTATCCAAATAAGACCCATTGCGTTGTTTCTCTCCAGTGATTGCACAGGCTTCCATTTTTACAAAACGCATATGGTATTAGAGCCTAGTGCCTTATGGTCCACTATGGCACTTAGTTTGGATAGCTGGGATGAGTCGGCCATAGCACTGAATGTGGGAATGGTTGTGTTCATGGCGACACATCATCAATATGACGTCACTTTGGTTGAAATATCACTGCATTAAACAGAGCATTATATATTGACGCAGCTTTCTGTGCTGACAGGGGGTCAAGAAAAATCGCTAAGGAAAGTAGGGTAAGGCCCCGTTAGATTTTTATTGGCCAACTAAAGAGGTTGTCCACTACTTTTACATTGACGGCCTATCCGTAGGATTGGTCATCAATGTCTGATCGGCCAGGGTCCGACACCCCTCATCCCGCCGATCAGCTGTTCTCTGTGCCGGTGGCTGGAAATGCTCAGTTCCAGAGCCACCCTGCCTACGGATAGCGGCCACGGCCGGGTACTGCACATCCACCTACTATTGATTTGAAAAGAAGGCAGATGTGCAGTACCCGACTCGGAAAACTGGGCAGCTCCAGAACTGCTGCCAGCACCAAGAACAGCTGCTCGGTGGAGGTGCCGGGTGTCAGAACCGGGCTGATCAGACATTCATGACCTATCCTAAGGATTGGCCATCAATGGAAAAGTAGTGTCCAACCCCTTTAATGAGTATCATTGGACAGCTACGGTAGTTACTGGCCCCTTCACATGTGTATGAGGAAGAAATCAGTCAGCCCCTCACAGTATGAGGTTGTCAGCAGACCATCTTCTGTTTACACCGACGATAATATTACTGATGGCATAAATGATCTAGCCACTCGACAAACTGTCGCGTTACTTATTTGTTGGGTGATCAGCAGCATTTTACTCAGGATGATAATCGGAAGCCAGCGTTCGGCTCTGTATTGGATTAGGTGCAGATGAAACGAAAAATAGGACGTGTCTTGTCCGATTTTTGATGGGATGACACACGGACGGACAGCACACTGACCCACAATATTCAATAGGGCTATCAACTCACACAGAAGCTTCTTATACTAAGAATGTCCTGTGTTGCCCATAGCAACCAATTACAGCTCCTATTAAAGCTGCAGCAAAATAGAAGCAAAGCTGTGATTGATTGCTATAGGCCACCTGATAAATATCTAGGCTTAACGCCACTTCACACATAACGAGATCGCTAACGACATCGTTGATACGTCACAGTTTCTGTGACGAAACAACGACTTCACCAGCGATCTCGTTATGTTTGACACGGACCAACGATCCGCCCTCTGCTGTGAGATTGTTGGTCGTTGCTGAATGTCCTGGGCCATTTTTGGCTCGTTGGAGTCCTGCTGGGCAGGATGGATCTGTATGTTTGACACCTACCAACGATCTCGTTAACAACCTAGATGAGAACTTAAAGTGTGACTTGTAGGCGTGTAGTTGTGTCACCTTTTCCGCGCCCCCTCTGCATCGTTACTAAAGTGTGACTGTGTGACATCTCACCAACGATCTCACCAACGATTTAACAACAATCCGGAAACTGTGATGTAGTAACGATCTCGTTAACAATCTCGTTATGTGTGACTGGACCTCTAGGCCGAGGCCACATTGGGATTTGAGCAAGTGCTTGCATGACACTAGGCAGCCGAGTGTCATGCGACTGTGGTCCGATCAGACCACAGCTGTGGAGGGGAGGGATTTATCTCCCTCTCTCCTCCATTGCCGGCCGATGTGAGAATCACACTGCTCTCATGTTACACTATACACATACATAGACTTTTATGGGTGCAAGTGGAACAGGATCGCATTCCATCCACATCATGAGAAAATAGACCCCATAGAGTAATATTGGTCCGCGTGGAATGCGATTTTTAATTTTGTTATCACATTCCACTTGCACTGTTTTTCTCGTGTGTCCTAGGCCTAACTATCAAAACAACCAATATGTTACCACAAACATCCAAACAGTAAGTAGGCATTTTTTTTTGGCAAATAACTGAAAAGCGCGGGGTTATAATTCCCCTTCAAAACATAGTCTATGACGTTCCCTGAGTCAAGTGAGGTGGGTGTGCAAAATTTCGTGATTGTAAATGAGATGGTGCAGATTCCTTTAGCGGACATATATATATATATATATATATATATAATTGAAGGGGAATTATAACCCCGCGCTTTACAGTTATTTGGCGGCACAGTGGCTCAGTGGTTAGCACTGCAGTCTTGCAGCACTGGGGTCCTGGGTTCAAATCCCACCAAGGACAACATCTGCAAGAAGTTTGTATGTTCTCCCCGTGTTTGCGTGGGTTTCCTCTGGGTTCTCCGGTTTCCTCCCACACTCCAAAGACAAGAGATAAGGACTCTAGATTGTGAGCCCCAATGGGGACAGTGTTGCCAATGTATGTAAAGCGCTGTGGAATTAATAGCGCTATATAAATGAATAAAATTATTAATTATTATCTGCCAAAAATATACCGTATGTATGTGTATATATATATATATATATATATATATATATATATATATATATATATATATATATATTATGTGTATATACCTGCTATTATATATATGTATATATATATATATATATATATATATATAATTATGTGTATATACCTGCTATTATATATATGTATATATATATATATATATATATATATATATATATATATATATATATATATATATATATGTGTATATATATATATATATATATATATATATATATATATATATATATATATATATATATATATATAATTAATTACACACACACAGCTTTATATATTAGATACAGAGAAATAGCAGGTAAGTATAGGATATACTCAAACAAACATTAATATCTATAAGTTCCATATATAATTTACATGAGTGAAACTATACACTGCATAGATCAGTATATGGAACTTATAGATATTATTGTTTGTTTGAGTATATCCTATACTTACCTGCTATTTCTCTGTATCTAATATATAAAGCTGTGTGTGTGTAACTAATTATATATATATATATATATATATATATATATATATATATGTATGTATGTATGTATGTATGTATGTATGTATGTGTGTGTGTGTATATATATATAATAGCAGGTAAGTATAGGATATACTCAAACAAACAATAATATCTATAAGTTCCATATATAATTTACATGAGTGAAACTATACACTGCATAGATCAGTATTAGAGAACATAACTTGCAGAAATGAACAACATTTAAATTGGGACTCCGACGTACGTTTCGCTCATAAGCTTTTTCAAGGAGTCCGTCCATGTATTATGTCCCCAATTATTTTTAAATATAATAATCTGTTTAACTTTACACCAACACTGTTATATTTTAATTTTATTCTGTGGTTATTCATTGTTGTGTATATGAATGGAAAAAAAAATCTTGCAAGTTGTGTGTAGCTTATCTTTGTGTCTAGCTTATCTTTGTGTCTGTGGCTGCTGCTTGGGTCGCTGCCTGGATTGTGTGGGTAGTGATTGCCCCTCCAGGATGCAGAAGATTCGTAATGTAATCCGAGACAGCTGTCGGAGGAGTAATGGCCTCAGGGCTCTGTCTCCCAGGAAGGGGCTGACATTCCTCACAATTCATTTCAAATTTTTTTTTAACCTTTAGGCCTAAGTTTTGTTTCCTTTTAGCTCTAAAAAGTTCCACCAATAGATTTTAGTTACATACAAAAAAACCCATTAAATTCCCTCTATAAGGCGAAACAACTGTGATGCAATGTAAACATAGGTTAATGTGTTGAATTTTATTTCACTGTGACAATTTCTCAGCTCTACAGAATTTAAAGGGGTTGTCCAAGACTTTGATGACCTATCTTGATCATCAGTGTCTGATCGGTGGGAGTGTGAGACCTGGTACTTCTGCCGATCAGATGTCCCCGGTGCCACCACCGGACAGCCAGAACTACTCCTTTGCAGGGCTGCGCAGCTCCATCAACTGTTTAGTGGCCACGGCTGGGTATTGCATATCTGCCCCCTATTCGAATCAATAAGGGATGGATGTGCAGTACCCGGGCACGGCCACTATTCCATTGACGAAGTTGTGCTATGCAGCTCCGCAACTGAGTAGTTTCAGCCGGTGGTGGCATCGGGAACAGCTGATTGGTGACCGTACTGGGTGTCACACCCCCACTGATCAATGACCTATCCAAAGGATTGCTAATCAGTGTTAGTCATGGACAACCCCTTTAACACTAGAAGCCCCAGGAATTTCGAGCTCCATAGGGTTCCAATGGTAGAAATGTTAAATGACCCCTCTCTGGGACTTCTAGTGTTAAAGGGAAACCCGATTGCTGATCCATCTTGCCCGAACCACAGACAGCAAGAATTTGAGGCACAATACTACTCCAAAAGGTTAGTCCCAGGTGGCTTCTCCCCGTTTTGTTCCCCTTACACACTAAGGACTACACCCGACACTCAACGACAGTGGGGCTGCATCAGTTTGGGTTTGCATCAGTTCATGTAAAGAACCTGCCTACAACTGTGATCATTTGGTTTTCATTTTATTGTGAAGTCAACAACAAATAAAAGAAAATAACTGAAACCTTCAGTGTGCATAACTGTTCACCCCCCTAAAATCAGTACATTTGTGAAGGCTACTTTTGCTGCAATTACTGCTGCAATTCGCTTTGGCTAACGGGGGCTTTACACGCTGCGACATCGCTAACGATATATCGTCGGGATCACGTTGTTAGTGACGCACATCCGGTGCCGTTAGCGACATCGCAGCGTGTGACACCAAGGAGCGACAATCAACAAGCGCAAAAACGTGAAAAATCGTTGATCGTTGACACGTCGCTCCTTTCCCAAATATCGTTGCTGCTGCAGGTACGATGTTGTTTGTCGTTCCTGCGGCAGCACACATCGCTGTGTGTGACACCGCAGGAACGACGAACCTCTCCTTACCTGCCTCCACCGGCAATGAGGAAGGAAGGAGGTGGGCGGCATGTTCTGGCCGCTCATCTCCGCCCCTCCTCTGCTATTGGACGGCTTCCGTGTGACGTCGCTGTGACGCCGCATGAACCGCCCCTTAGAAAGGAGGCGGATCGCCGGCCAGAGCGACGTCGCAGGAAAGATAAGTCCGTTTGACGGGTGTTAGCAATGTTGTGCGCCACGGGCAGCGATTTGCCCGTGACACACAACCGATGGGGGTGGGTACACTCGCTAGCAATATCGGTACCGATATTGCAGCGTGTAAAGTACCCTTAAGTCTCTATGAGCTTTCCACATTTCTCCACTAGGATTTTTGCCCATTCCTCAAGGCAAAACTGCTCCAGCTCCTTCAAGTTTGATAATTTCCTGTGGTGAACATCAATCATCACGTCTGACCACAGATTCTAAATTGGATTAAGGTTTGGACTGTGACTCGGCCACTCCAATACAGTTACAAGCTTCCCCTTACACCACTCGAGTGTTGCTTTAGTACTAGCGTTGTCATTGTCTTGCTGGAAGGTGAACCTGCGTCCCATTCTCAAATGACTCAAATGACAGACTGAAAAGGTTTTCCTGAAAATGTCCCCTGTATTTTGCCCCATCCATCTTCCCCCTTGACTAGTACCATTTTTCCTGTCACTGCTGCTGTAAAACAACCCACAGCATGATGCTGCCACCACCATGTTTCACTGTGGGGATGGTATTCTTGAGCTGTGTTGATTTGGTGCCCATTCATGGCGTTTAACTTTGTGGCCAAAAATATACATTTTGGTCTCCTCTGACCACAGGACCTTCATTCATACATATGAGGAGTCTCTCACATGTTTTTTGTCAAAATCAAAACAAGCCTTCCAATTTTTGGCTGTAAGTAAAGGCTTTTTTCTGGTCACATTTCCATATAGCTATACAGCTTATTGTGGTCGTATGGGCAGACACTCCAGTTTCTGCTTAGTAACGCTGCAGCTCCTTCAGGGTTACCTTTAGTCTCTGTGCTAAAAGTAACCTTGCCCTGTGACATCACAGTGTGTATTATCTTTCTACTTTGACATCACTGTGTGTATTATCCCTGTACTGTGACATCCCTGTGTGTATTATCCCTGTACTGTGACATCACTGTGTGTATTATCCATGTACTGTGACATCACTGTGTGTATTATCCCTGTACTGTGACATCCCTGTGTGTATTATCCCTGTACTGTGACATCACTGTGTGTATTATCCCTGTACTGTGACATCCCTGTGTGTATTATCCCTGTACTGTGACATCACTGTGTGTATTATTCCTGTACTGTGACATCACTGTGTGTATTATCCCTGTACTGTGACATCGCTGTGTGTATTACCCCTGTACTGTGACATCACTGTGTGTATTATCCCTGTACTGTGACATCACTGTGTGTATTATCCCTGTACTGTGACATCACTGTGTGTATTATCCCTGTCCTGGGACATCACTGTGTGTATTATCCCTGTCCTGGGACATCACTGTGTGTATTATCCCTGTACTGTGACATCACTGTGTGTATTATCCCTGTACTGTGACATCACTGTGTGTATTATCCCTGTACTGTGACATCACTGTGTGTATTATCCCTGTACTGTGACATCACTGTGTGTATTATCCCTGTACTGTGACATCACTGTGTGTATTATCCCTGTACTGTGACATCACTGTGTGTATTACCCCTGTACTGTGACATCACTGTGTGTATATCCCTGTACTGTGACATCACTGTGTGTATTATCCCTGTACTGTGACATCACTGTGTGTATTATCCCTGTCCTGGGACATCACTGTGTGTATTATCCCTGTACTTTGACATCACTGTGTGTATTATCCCTGTACTGTGACATCACTGTGTGTATTATCCCTGTACTGTGACATCACTGTGTGCGTTATCCCTGTACTGTGACATCACTGTGTGTATTATCCCTGTACTGTGACATCACTGTGTGTATTATCCCTGTACTGTGACATCACTGTGTGTATTATCCCTGTACTGTGACATCACTGTGTGTATTATCCCTGTACTGTGACATCACTGTGTGTATTACCCCTGTACTGTGACATCACTGTGTGTATTATCCCTGTACTGTGACATCACTGTGTGTATTAACCCTGTACTGTGACATCACTGTGTGTATTATCCCTGTACTGTGACATCACTGTGTGTATTACCCCTGTACTGTGACATCACTGTGTGTATTACCCCTGTACTGTGACATCACTGTGTGTATTATCCCTGTACTGTGACATCACTGTGTGTATTATCCCTGTACTGTGACATCACTGTGTGTATTATCCCTGTCCTGGGACATCACTGTGTGTATTATCCCTGTCCTGGGACATCACTGTGTGTATTATCCCTGTACTGTGACATCACTGTGTGTATTATCCCTGTACTGTGACATCACTGTGTGTATTATCCCTGTACTGTGACATCACTGTGTGTATTATCCCTGTACTGTGACATCACTGTGTGTATTATCCCTGTACTGTGACATCACTGTGTGTATTATCCCTGTACTGTGACATCACTGTGTGTATTACCCCTGTACTGTGACATCACTGTGTGTATATCCCTGTACTGTGACATCACTGTGTGTATTATCCCTGTACTGTGACATCACTGTGTGTATTATCCCTGTCCTGGGACATCACTGTGTGTATTATCCCTGTACTTTGACATCACTGTGTGTATTATCCCTGTACTGTGACATCACTGTGTGTATTATCCCTGTACTGTGACATCACTGTGTGCGTTATCCCTGTACTGTGACATCACTGTGTGTATTATCCCTGTACTGTGACATCACTGTGTGTATTATCCCTGTACTGTGACATCACTGTGTGTATTATCCCTGTACTGTGACATCACTGTGTGTATTATCCCTGTACTGTGACATCACTGTGTGTATTACCCCTGTACTGTGACATCACTGTGTGTATTATCCCTGTACTGTGACATCACTGTGTGTATTAACCCTGTACTGTGACATCACTGTGTGTATTATCCCTGTACTGTGACATCACTGTGTGTATTACCCCTGTACTGTGACATCACTGTGTGTATTACCCCTGTACTGTGACATCACTGTGTGTATTATCCCTGTACTGTGACATCACTGTGTGTATTATCCCTGTACTGTGACATCACTGTGTGTATTACCCCTGTACTGTGACATCACTGTGTGTATTACCCCTGTACTGTGACATCACTGTGTGTATTATCCCTGTACTGTGACATCACTGTGTGTATTATCCCTGTACTGTGACATCACTGTGTGTATTATCCCTGTACTGTGACATCACTGTGTGTATTATCCCTGTACTGTGACATCACTGTGTGTATTAACCCTGTACTGTGACATCACTGTGTGTATATCCCTGTACTGTGACATCACTGTGTGTATTATCCCTGTACTGTGACATCCCTGTGTGTATTATCCCTGTACTGTAACATCCCTGTGTATTATCCCTGTACTGTGACATCACTGTGTGTATTATCCCTGTACTGTGACATCACTGTGTGTATTATCCCTGTACTGTGACATCACTGTGTGTATTATCCCTGTACTGTGACATCACTGTGTGTATTATCCCTGTACTGTGACATCACTGTGTGTATTATCCCTGTACTGTGACATCACTGTGTGTATTACCCCTGTACTGTGACATCACTGTGTGTATTATCCCTGTACTGTGATATCCCTGTGTGTATTATCCCTGTACTGTGACATCACTGTGTGTATTATCCCTGTACTGTGACATCACTGTGTGTATTATCCCTGTACTGTGACATCACTGTGTGTATTATCCCTGTACTGTGATATCCCTGTGTGTATTATCCCTGTACTGTGACATCACTGTGTGTATTATCCCTGTACTGTGACATCACTGTGTGTATTATCCCTGTACTGTGATATCCCTGTGTGTATTATCCCTGTACTGTGACATCACTGTGTGTATTAACCCTGTACTGTGACATCACTGTGTGTATATCCCTGTACTGTGACATCACTGTGTGTATTATCCCTGTACTGTGACATCACTGTGTGTATTATCCCTGTACTGTGACATCACTGTGTGTATTATCCCTGTACTGTGACATCACTGTGTGTATTATCCCTGTACTGTGACATCGCTGTGTGCATTATCAAGGGTGTAAAAACAGTATAGGAGGTTCAGAAGGTAAAGTTACCCCTGTAACCTGGTACCTAGGCAGAGTGGTCTCTCTTCTGCATAACAGGACATCAGTGATATAAATTGCATGTAAAATGGGGTGCACTTATTTATAACACTGGCTCACAGACAGTTGTAAATTCTTTGCATTATTTTCATCATCCTCGTCCTCATTTGGGATGATGAGCTCCTTCCTCTGCTGCGTGTGGGAACTGGTAATTAATTGAGGTCATGGCTCCTAACTCCTTAGACTCTAAGCCTTAGAGGACGACATCTTGGGACTTATGTGAGCCGGGATTTGTGTTTCGGTTTTCCTCTGGGAAAGGAAGTGAAGGGTTAACCCTATCACAGGTACTCCCCGCGCCATATCTGAGCACACGTATGGTTCCCATTTACATTTTTTAGGTTTGTAGATTTCCTTTAATCACTGTTCCACTTTCATGGCCTTCTGCTTGTAATAATGAAATCCTTTTTTTCGTTCTCCCTTTTGTGTTCGGAGTTTTTACGCTTTATGCTCGCGGAATACCAATCCCGTCAGACGGCGCAGCCTTGCTTAGAACTGGCAATTTTACTTCTGATGATCAACAATTCAATTATTTTTCTGTCTCATTTAATTCATTGGGCTGGGTTCAAACGCGGGCAATAGTCAGAGGGTATACTAACCCTGCGAACACTACTCTCACTGCCTGCGGGGGCAGCACCGGCCGATCCTCCTTAGGACAGACCACCAATATCAGATCGGTGGTGGTCCAATGTTATGCACCCCTGATAATGTGTGCTTATAAAAGTAATGTGGCCAAAAAAACTACGATTCACTGCTTTACAGTTAAAAGGGTATTGTCATAGGTGACAGACGGTCATGTGGTTTCTGGCAATAGAAGGTCACAGCATTTGGCTGCGCAGAATGTTCATCTCTTCCTTTTTGGACCGCACAGGAGCTTCCCCCCCCCCTTCCCATCTGCTGATACTCAGTATTCTTTACTGGTTCTGGTGATATTATTCTTCAGTTCATTCTAGCTCTGGTTGCAAGCAGATGGCTTGCTTTCATCTGTAGTATTGTTGCTGAATTTCTGCCTGTCACATCTGTGGATAAATAGTTAATGTTTTTTTGTTGTTTTTTTTCCCCGTGTGTCCTTGTTTTGTCTTTTCTTTGCATTTAGTGGGGTTGATGAAGAGCTTATCCCACCCATTCCCTATTTAGGGCCCAGCACTAGGGATACCTAGGGTCAGGTATCCGGCTCGGCACATAGGTGCGGCACCTATCTAGGGTGGTGAGGGACCCCAGGGACCAACAGTAGGTTTGATCAGGGGTCACCATCTTCCCCTTTCCTAGACGCATGGGTCCTCTTACCTTACTTTTTGCCGCTCGCTTGGTACTTCCCCGTACATAGCATAACAGGTATTCCCATCTCCAACATCCTCTCCCAATATGTAATAGGTGTAATAATAATATTAATAATAATAATATTATCAAATACCTCCAATTAGAAATGTAGTACAGTTGTCCTGATATAGCCATGTCTCTTACCTCATGTGCAGGGCATTGCAGCTTAGGTATCCATGGTTATGACCACAAGCAACTAGCTGTCACTATATGACTGGACGTAACCATGGATACCTAACCTGCAATGCCCTGCACATGAGGTAAGAGACATGGCGATATCAGGAGAAGTATATTATTATATTTCTAATTGGAGGTATTTACTAATATTATTCTTATTATTACACCAACTACATATTGGGATAGGATCTTGGAAATGGGAACACACCTAATTTTTTTTTTTTTTATGAAATTTCATAGTTCCTGTGGATTTAATGTGCGTGGTACCGGGATGCTTTGTCGTCCGACTGGTCACACGTCATATTTTTTTTTTTTATTTCAGAATACACATCTTATCCATTAATATGAGAAAGATGATACTATAACGAGACAAACATTAAATAAAAAATAAATCTTTTTTTTTTTTTTTATATATAGCGCTAACATATTCCGCAGCGCTTTACATACATCAGGAACACTGTCCCCATTGGGGCTCACAATCTAAAGTCCCTATCTGTATGTTTTTGGAATGTGGAAGGAAACCGGAGGAAACCCACGCAAACACGGGGAGAACATACAAACTCCTTACAGATGTTGTCCTTGGTGGGATTTGAACCTAGGATCCAGCGCTGCAAGACTGCAGTGCTAACCACTGAGCCACCACAAGACTGCAGTGCTAACCACTGAGCCACCACAAGACTGCAGTGCTAACCACTGAGCCACCACAAGACTGCAGTGCTAACCACTGAGCCACCACAAGACTGCAGTGCTAACCACTGAGCCACCATAAGACTGCAGTGCTAATCACTGAGCCACCACAAGACTGCAGTGCTAACCAGTGAGCCACCACAAGACTACAGTGCTAACCACTGAGCCACCGTGCCTACAATGCTAGACAAGAAGACAAGGGGAAAGGAGGTACAGATAGTGCAGGTGAGTATATAGGATTTCCGTAGAGACCATACAGATCCATTATTCTCTACTAGCCTAGTAAATATCCCAAAGGGACCAAATACTCTCAAACACATGTCTTTTTTGGGGGGAGATTGTACCATCCCTTACTCTTATGGATGGATCGAAGACCAATTACAGTGAATGGGCAAATGTACATCACCATTGTCCTAAAATAAAAACAAAAAAGGTCCTACTTTGATCCAAATTGTAGATCAAACTTGGCAGTACTAGTCAATAGCCCTGTGGAAAAAAGAGCAGATAGCAGATAGTGTTGGTGTGCTGTCCATATTTTACCTTTAAAAATGGGGTTGTCCTGTTTCGGAAAACTTATGGCATGGTTTCTTGAAAAAAGCAAACAAACTGTGCTTTACTCACCCTACCCGGGTCCAGTGCTGACTTTCCAGCTCCGTTCCCAGTGTTTGTTTGTTTGTCTGCTCCCGTTCAGTGACCCCAACGCCTCACTGATTGGGCGCAGCGCTGTTGACATGACGGTCACACTGCAGACATCGGAGCAGTGTCGGAGATTCAGTGCTGGACCCAAGCAGGATGATTACAGCACATTAGTTTTTGTTTGAAACAAAGTGCTGCAGTAGATTTCCGAAAGTGGTATGTGTGAGAGTACGAGAAGCTGAGGTTGTTTTTGTTTTTTTTTTTCATATGCGGAAAACGGATGCAACAAGAATTGTACAAATTGACACAGAAGACCAAAAATGGGTCCAATACACTGAAAAAAACCCTGTTTTTCAGTTGTGAGAAACCAATAAAGGTGCGGAATACTTCCCTAAGCCCCATCATAGAGGCCCAAATTCTACAGACGGAAAATGGGATTATGGAAGAGGGGAAAACTTTAAAAGTGTTTGTGCAAAAAGTATGTAGTACTGCTACAAAAGTTTTATATATATATATATATATATATATATATATATATATATATATATATATATATATATATATATAATATATATATATATAAATATAATATATTTTTTCCTTTTTTTTTTTTTAAAACCCTGGTGGACCTAACTAGGCTTGTGCAATATCGATCATCGTACAGAGCATTCATCCATCTAGTCGCCATGGCTCAAGATTGAGCTGAAGGCCATTATTATTATTATTATTATTATTATTATTATTATTAATAATAATAATTTATTATTATTAATAATAGTAATAATAATATATGTTATGACTGAAAGTGTTGGCACCCTTGAAATTGTTTCAGAAAATTAAATATTTCTCTAAAAAAATTACAAAAACATGTTTTGTCATAGACATGTTTATTTCCTTTGTGTGTATTGGAGAAAAAAAGACAAATTGGACCTAATTTCACACAAAATCCCCAAAATAGGCCTGACAAAATTGTGACACATTTCCAAAATTGTGGGTAAACTTTGTGTCAGGCATGTGATGCTCGTTCAAACTCACCTATGGCAAATAACAGGTGTGGGTAATATGGAAACCACACCTGAAACCAGATAAAAAAGGGAGAAGTTGACTCAATTTTTGCATTGAGTGTCTGTGAGTGCCACACTAACCGTAGAGAACAGAAAAAGGATATGAGATCTGTCTGGGGACTTGAAAACCAAAATTGTTGAAAAATATCAACAATCTCAAGGTTACAAGTCCATCTCCAAATATCATGATGTTCCTTTGTCCACAATGCGCGACATAATCAAGTTTACAACTCATGGCGCTGCAGCTAATCTCACTGAACATGGATGGTAGCGAAAAATTGATGAGAGATTGCAACGCAGTATAGTCTGGATGGTGGATAAGCCACCCCAATCAAGTTTCCAAAGAAATTCAAGCCAACCTGCAGGCTCAGAGTGCATCAGTGTCAGTGCAAGCCCACATTTCAATGAAATGAAACGCTGTGGGGGGAGACCCAGGAGGACACCACTACTGACACACAGACATAAAAAGCTAGACTGTAGTTTACCAAAATGTACGGGAGTAAGCCAAAATTCTTCTAGAAAAGTGTCTTGTGGACGTATGATACCGAGATAGAGCTTTCTGGTAAAGCACATCATTCTACTGTTTACTGAAAATGGAATGAGGCCTACATAGAAAAGAACACAGCACCTACAATCATATATGGTGGAGGTCAAATATGTTTGGGGTTGTTTTGCTGCCTCTGGCACTGGTTGCTTTGACTGTTTTACAAGGCACCATGAAGTCTGAAGATTACCAAAGGATTTTGGGTAGCAATGTAGTGCCTAGTGTCAGAAAGTTGGGTCTGTGTCCTAGGTCATGGGTCTTCCAGCAGGACAATGACCCCAAACATACTTCAAGAAGCCTCCAGAAATGGATAGAAACAAAGCGCTGGAGAGTTTTGTAGTGGCAGCAATGAGTCCGGATCTAAATCCCATTGACACCTTCGGAGAGATCTTAAAATTGCTGTTAGGAGAAGACGCATTCAAATATGAGACCTGGAGCAGATTATAAAGAAGAGTCCAAGATTCCAGGTGAGAGGAGTCAGAAGCTTGTGGACGGTTATAGGAAGCGATTGATGGAAGATATTTATTCCAAAGGGCGTGCAACCAAATATTAGGTTGAGGGGGACAACAATTTTGTCCGGGCATTTTTGGGGTTTTCTGTGAAATGATGTCCAATTTTTTTCTCAGTTTTTTTTGAGTTGTTCCAATACACACAAAGGAAATAAACGCGTAATTGCAATAATTTCAGGGAAAAATGCTTTATATTCTGGAAGAAATTCAAGGGCGCCAACACTTTCAGCCATACTGTAGAGGTATTTACAGTATGTATTGAATTGGCTGTTTACTTTTCCGAATTTCTAGACAGTCCTCCAGGCACAGTCATTTTCTTATTAATTCCTCCAGCCTTTATTGTCTGCCTCCTCGATGAATCCTGGATTATTCTGGGTTATACTAATTTAATCCCCATTTATGTTTCCTGCTAAAAGTATATTAAAATAAATATAAGTAACGGACCGGATTGTTTTTCCTGGCTTCACGCAGACCATTGTAGCTCGGATGACCCGGTAATTGGGTTATAGTTTCAAACCGCAGTCACATTTCATAACAATGCTCTTCAAGACTTTAACTAGGCTGTAACTATAGGGTAAAGGCTTAAATGTTCCTACAAGGCTTTGTTCATCCCTGTACATTACTATACATACTGGCACGGAGGCTGGATGGCTTCTTCGGTGTGGAGCTGCACAACCTCTGTAGGCTGCAGCACAAGCTCCATCAAGCTCTGGATAAAGCCTCATTCCCACCTCAGTGATTTTCTCACGAGTCCGAATTTCATCTGTATTTTATTTATTTTTTTTTTTTTATATTTTCATCAGAGTTGGGTCAAGCGTCATTTTTTACCATCAGCGTTTGGTCAAATTTTTATACATTTTTGGCAGATAAGAATCACATACACAAAAAGTTTCTCTACCTTCACCTATTTAGTAGTCCATGAAAATCAGACAGTGATCGGATGGTGTCCGAGTGCTGACCAATTTTTTTTTTTCTTGACGGACTCATCGACTTGCATTGGTGATTTAATCCGACGCCCGCCTCCTTTCGGCAGCGTCAGTGCGCTTCTGAGGCTGGGTGTTCACGTCCCGGCGTCGGAGAGAAACACTGCGCATGATCGAAAGTGCACTAGCTGTTTTCTGATCACGCGCACTGCTCCTCTCTGAGGCCAGGACGCATACACCTGGCACACTGACGTTGCGGAAATGATCCGTGCGCATGCGCGAGATTTCCAGGAGCTGCAATGATGCCGCTAAGTGGAAGTCATGTCAGCACACCCAAAGCGGCGTGATAACCTGGAAGGAGGTCCTTGACTAGTCTGGGCAAACAACTCCTCTTCAACTAATCAAGGCCCTAAAATGCACACGGAAAAAGAAAATAATGCTTTTTTTACACCTTGATTTAAGAGAATAATGTTATATAGGGCTCGTTAGGAAGGGAATTTTGATTTGTAAATGTGAATGATGCTGGCTTGTATGGCGTAAGGGACCTGACTAGAGATAAGCGGACCCGTGGAAGTTCAGTTTGGTGGCTTCAGTCGGACTTTTGAAAAAGTTTGGTTTGGGACCTGGACTTGATGTGATCCCCAATGGAAGTTACTGATTGGGCATTTTGTGTCTCCACCCACTTGCAGCCAGCCATAAACATCACTTCCAGGCGTGGGTGAGTGGGGTTTTCCATTTTCCATATTTTTGTTTTGTTTGGAACACACTATGTCCAGTCACGCTGCTGTTACCCCCAGTGTCAGCCAATCAAACACTGCAGGTGGCTCACACTGGGCTGAGCATAAAGTGTACCCAAGCACAGCGATGTTTGCAGGAGTGGTTTGCATACATAAAGCACCCGAACTCAAACTCTATTTTATTTGGAAAGTCTGTGTTTGGTACAAAAACCAAACCTTGGGTTCACTCATCTCCAGACCGTTTCCCGTCTCCAGACCGTTTCCCGTCTCCAGACCGTTTCCCGTCTCCAGACCGTTTCCCGTCTCCAGACCGTTTCCCGTCTCCAGACCGTTTGCCGTCTCCAGACCGTTTGCCGTCTCCAGACCGTTTGCCGTCTCCAGTCCGTTTGCCGTCTCCAGTCCGTTTGCCGTCTCCAGTCCGTTTGCCGTCTCCAGACCGTTTGCCGTCTCCAGACCGTTTCCCGTGTCCAGACCGTTTGCCGTCTACAGACCGTTTGCCGTCTCCAGACCGTTTCCCGTCTCCAGACCGTTTCCCGTCTCCAGACCGTTTGCCGTCTCCAGACCGTTTGCCGTCTCTAGTCCGTTTGCCGTCTCTAGTCCGTTTGCCGTCTCTAGTCCGTTTGCCGTCTCTAGTCCGTTTGCCGTCTCTAGTCCGTTTGCCGTCTCTAGTCCGTTTGCCGTCTCTAGTCCGTTTGCCGTCTCTAGTCCGGTTCCCATCTCTAGACTGGTTCCCGTTTCAAGACCAGTTCTCTGATAGGTTCCCTTTGAAGGGTATGTCCGGGTCTTTACCAAAAAAATGTGCCTAAGCACTAACAGGCTTGTAGTTGCTACGTACCGTACCTGCCTGTTGAGCCCTGCACCGTTCTTCACTGGCACAGACCTGTCACAGACCACTCCTTCAGGTGGCTTTGACAACAGAGAGGAGGTTTCTCATCCGCTCTGCTCTATAAACGATTTGGGACAGCTGATGTCATACTGATTGATAGCCGTGTCCCCACTGCCTAACTGTGGTATCCGGATATCAATCAGCATGATGTAGTCCTGCTTTGTCTACAGAACAGAGCGGATGAGAAGCCGCTGCTCTGTTGACGCATCGCCAGCGGAAGAAGCTGATTCACCTGCAGGAGCGGTCTGTGACCCCTCTGTGCCGGGAAGAATGGCGCCAAACACAACAGGCAGGTGGGTAGCAACTACTCATCCGTTAGCGCTTAGGCACTAATCTATAGTAGAGGCTTTATATAGCAATGATGTACGTGAGCTTTTACTATGATTTTTATTGATGCCAAGATCATATTGGTATTTTTGTACCTTTATGGACGGGATGGAAAGAAGATAGAATGGGGGATTTAAAGGCGATCCGTAGAGCCTCATGGGGCCACTGTCATACTGAATACATTTCTGGCTACGGCTGTACTCAGACATAACTCTCATGTGTTTACTTCTTGCATGTGCTGTTGAGGCCTGGAAGAATGTGTCCATGAGTCACAAGATAAAGTGAAAAAAAAAATGTGCTGAAGGTAATTGTTTGGTTTCTTCAAGCTCTGGGATCAGATTTCCATGGTTTGCCTATGGGTTTGTAGAAAGCATTTTGCTGAGAGTGTGTCGCTTCGCAAAAATGAGCCAAGGAATGCGGTGTCTTATATGTGACAGGTGACCGTGATGGACAAAGAAGCCAAAAAATCGGATGTGTATGTATAAATGCGCTCATACACATTTGTGTGCGTACATACCTGTATACATAGCTATATTCATACACTGACAGATACATACAGATTCATATTAATTCACCTGTACAGTAGATAAAAAAAATCCACATGTCCCTGTTTAAATCCCATTTTTTTTTTTTTTTTGGTCATGTACAAAATCATGCCAGGATAAATAATTTCATACGTCCCCTATAGTTTGTACAAATCCATTAAGAAAAAAACTGAAATATAAATAACAACACTAAAATACTGTGGTTGCATAAGTATGAAAACCCCCATTTATTTTTAGCTGGCTTTTACACCAAAAGCCATAAACAGCTTACAACCCAGCAAAGGGATTTCATTGTTGAAAGTTGTGAGTCAAGAGAAAAGTACAAAAGCTTTTTCAAAGCATTAGATATATCATGGGGTACTGTGAAGACATTACCTGGAAGACAAGTCGAAAATTAACCTGGGCGGCTGCCAAGACGCCTTCAGAAACATTAAAGGAGCTGCAAGAATTTCTGCCAAGTGCTGGTTGTGTACTGCGTGTCACAAAAATCGTCCTTATTCGCCATATGTTTGCCTGTTGATAGGGTTGCAAAACAGAAACCTGACTGTTTTACCAAAACCTACATCTGTTAGGATATGTGTGCACATCCATGACTGCCCTACTGCAGAGGCTTTCTTCATATTGTCAGCAGAATCCCCCACCCCAAACCCCCCTTTTTCCCAACCGCTAATAAAAACACAACACCCTTCTTTGGATAAATTGGCCAAATCGGCCCGGTTTATTAACAAACATTATAACAGATAATAAATAACCATTTTGCCAATGCAAGGGCGGTTCTTGGAGCCCCAAAACCTGGCGGACACCAAATATTGTTACCAAACCATCCGGCATATTTTGCCCCCAGCCGCGCCTACAAGCTCGGGGGCACCACCTTTGCCGGAAAACAGTGTCCCTAACCGACTCTCAGGGGACCCCACCCCTGGAGAGCCCCCCCAAGTCCGCCAGGCAATTACCATACCAGAATAAACAAAGGGGGGTGGTCCCCCATCTATCCGATGTACCACCCCCCACCCCGAATTTCCACCGACTCCAAGAACCCCCCTCGCCACCGCTCGCCGAAATGACTCGAACCCCAATATAAAATTAAATGAACCTCGACTCCACCGTCTTCTCCGACAAAGATTAAACATATATGTATAAGGTGGGAGGGCGGGACCTTCTCTAATGGTACCTCGCGCCGAAGTAGTGCCCCCCCCTTTCTCCCTGGACATATATACAGCCCCCACCCTGTCCCCTCCCCTGGCCCTATAGATCCACCCCCCCTAAACTCTTGACCCCGCAAAAGCCCGCTCTTTCTACAGAAAAACATTAACCCCTTGCTGCCCTGCAAAGGTGAGTCATGGGTCACTACGCCCATAGCTCTGCCCTGGCTCCGTTCAGCCTTGACTGCCCTACTGCAGAGGCTTTCTTCATATTGTCAGCAGAATCCCCCACCCCAAACCCCCCTTTTTCCCAACCGCTAATAAAAACACAACACCCTTCTTTGGATAAATTGGCCAAATCGGCCCGGTTTATTAACAAACATTATAACAGATAATAAATAACCATTTTGCCAATGCAAGGGCGGTTCTTGGAGCCCCAAAACCTGGCGGACACCAAATATTGTTACCAAACTATCCGGCATATTTTGCCCCCAGCCGCGCCTACAAGCTCGGGGGCACCACCTTTGCCGGAAAACAGTGTCCCTAACCGACTCTCAGGGGACCCCACCCCTGGAGAGCCCCCCCAAGTCCGCCAGGCAATTACCATACCAGAATAAACAAAGGGGGGTGGTCCCCCATCTATCCGATGTACCACCCCCCACCCCGAATTTCCACCGACTCCAAGAACCCCCCTCGCCACCGCCACCACGAGCATTACCTGACACCTCATAATGCGAGTCACCCCACCAAAATGAGTGCCCGCTCCACACCTTCCTGAATGCCCAAGGCCCACAAATCAATACCCACGGCAGTCAGGTGCACACCATCTGATCGCCAAAAATTCCCCTCCCCCGACTCCAAGTCCCTGTGCCGAACCACAACTCCTCCATTCCTGGCCACAAAATTCCCAACCACCCTGTTGACCTTTATTCTGGTCTTGTCGATCCCCTCCAGGGACCGAGCCCCCCGCCAAACCTTTCTGGGAACAATGTCCGACCAAACCACCCTCAGCTTAGGACAAACTGACCAAAGGCGGAGCAGGTCATACCGTATATCCCGAATCAACTCCCGACAGGGGCGGGCCCCTAAATCGTTTCCCCCAATGTGCAACACCAGCACATCCGGGGTGCGATCCAATCGAGCGAACCGGTGAAAATCAACCAACACCTGCCGCCAGCGCATGCCCCTCACCCCGATCCAACGTACGATTACCTCGTCTCTGGACCAACCCAACTGCCGACCATTGCGCCGCACATCAGCTCTCAGTGCCCCCCAATAAACAAATGAATGGCCGAAAATCCAGACCAGGGGCGCACCACCTATAAAAGGAAACAAAACCAGAAAAGAGGGGGGGGGGGGAGGGTACAACAACCACAAGTCAGACACACTCCAGGAACTGCCATTAACTTGAGAACAACATTACAAATTTTTTTTTTTTTTTTTTATATATAAATACACCACTACACCAGACTAGCCACGACTTTTACAACAAATGGGGGCGGACGTACAGCCTGAACCTCCTCGACTCCCACCTGCCTATCCTCTTCACTGTCTCCGCTGGAAGCCCCCACCTATCTGCCTCCGTCGCCGCCCCAATGCGAAAAGAGTGGGCTGAAAACTTGTCCGCCTCCAACCCCAACCTCTCCAGGCATCTCCGAAAGACTGCCACAAACTGGTACCTGGACAAAAACGATCCGTCCTGATGCTTCAACAACGGGCCCATACGGCCAGGCCCCAATTCTAAGTACTGTTTAAAACAAGAGACAGGGCACATCAAGGCCCCCGCCAATGCCCATAAAGTGACCCTTCTTCCCCGACCAAGTTGATCCGTCTTAGACCGCCGGATCCAAAATTCCACAGAGTCTCCCAAATCAACTGTGTCTTCTCCCAAAACGCCCCCCCCACGGGACGACGCTGGGGACACCAATTCGCCTATCCTCGTAGCTCCGAAGAAAGCCCAGGAAAACGCCAACCGAAACAAAACCAATTCAAAATAGGAAACACACACTCGCTCCAGCTGCACACCCAGCTCTTCCAGCAGCTGGAATGACACCGGCCTCCGACTGTCCAGTCTATGAAGCCCCTTCCTCAAGCCCCTCACAGCTTGTCGAACCAAAAAATTCTTTGTTATGTCAACCATCCCCCGCAATTTACAACCAAACGCAACCCCTGCCATAAACCGATTAACCCTGGAAAAAGACCACTTACCGGAAGCCATCCGGCACATCCAACAAAGCAAAGCGCCTACAGAATCCTCGGCAGACTCCCCCGCCCCAAATTCCTGCCTCCAATTTGTCCATTCCATCCAAGCTGCTTCATATGCAGCCCACGTGCCAGGGGCCAATGATGCTCTGATCAACGAACTCGCCTCTCGAACACCAATTCCAAGAGCTCCGCCGGCCAGATGCTGCCAGCGGACTCCGCTTCCGGTGCCAGGCTCCAAAAACGATCCCACTGCAAGCGAGAAAGGGAATCAGCAATGGCGTTCTCAACCCCCGGCACATGCACTGCCACAACCCACGCATTAAGACAAAGGCACCGCAACACAAAGTACCGCAACAAGCGGACAACCGGAGGAGACGCGCCCGACAGGTTATTAATTGCCATGACTACTGACATATTGTCACAGTGAAAACGAATTTTTCTGTTGCTGAAATGCTCTCCCCAAACGGACAACGCCACCACAATTGGAAAAAACTCCAACAAAGTCAAATTCCGTGTAAACCCTGCTTCATGCCAAGCCGCGGGCCACTCTCCCACGCACCATCTGCCGCCGAAGTAAGCTCCAAAGCCCTTACCCCCCGCGGCATCGGTGAAGAGCTCACAATCAAAATCATCTAAGACTTCCGCAATCATTAGCGACCGGCCATTGTACTTCTCTAAAAAACTGCCCCATACCGCCAAATCCTCCCTAAGGTCCCGAGTCAACCTTATGTAATGCCTTGGGGAGCGCACTCCAGCGGTCGCCGACGCCAACCTTCTTGAGAAAACGCGGCCCATGGGCATGATGCGGCAAGCAAAATTAAGCTTGCCCAACAAAGACTGGAGGTCCCTCAACTGGATTTTTCTAAGACGCGCAGCCGATCCCACCTCTGCCCGCAAAGCTGAGATCTTTTCTTCAGGCAGCCTGCACTCCATCAACACAGTATCAATAGTGATACCCAAAAAAATTCAGACAAGTACACGGGCCTTCCGTCTTATCCTGAGCCAAGGGGACCCCGAACCGGCCAGACAACCACTCCATAGTCCCCAACAACGTCTGACACACTGCCGACTCAGCGGGGCCGATAAACAAAAAATCGTCAAGATAATGGATCGCCGACGAGAGCTGCGCCACATCACACACTGCCCATTCTAAAAAGGAACTAAACGCTTCAAAATAAGCGCAAGAAATGGAACACCCCATTGGTAAGCAACGATCAACAAAATAGGAACCGTCCCAAAAACAACCCAACAGTCGCATACTCTCAGGATGCACCGGCAGCAAGCGGAATGCCGACTCGATGTCAGTCTTCGCTAACAATGCTCCCCGACCACATTTCCGAACCCAGCTGACGGCTGCGTCAAACGAGGTATAAACCACCGCACAGAGGTCTGGGTCAATACCATCATTCACCGACAAACCCTTGGGGAACGACAAATGCTGAATGAGCCGAAATTTGTTCGGCTCCTTCTTTGGGACGACCCCTAACGGAGATACTACCAAATTGGGGATGGGGGGGGATGCAAACGGACCCGCCATCCGCCCACAAGCAACCTCCCCAAAAAGCTTTTTAGCCACAACCTCTGGGTGTCGCCGCGCCGACAACAAATTCTTTAACTGAAACGGAACAACATGAGGAGGGGGGGGATCCTGAAACCAACACGAAAACCATCCTCCAACAATACCGCCTTATCCCGCTTGGGGTATCTATCTAGATAAGGGGCCATCTCGTGAAGCCTCACCGGGCTCACCCCCTTTTCCCAAATCTCCCCCTGCCTTGGGCCTACCCTTCTTAAAGCAACGAGCTGCTCCATGGGAGGACCCTCCACAACCTGAGCACTGATGCTTAAACTTGCAGGAGTTTCCAAACTTGCACTGGCTGTCGTTAAACTGCCAGCACACACCTGCCTTTGCTCCAACACCCCCTGCCTGGGTCCCCGCACCCCCAGCAGTAGTGTGGCCGGCCGACCCGGCCCCCCCGTGAAAGGGCTGACCATAACGAGCCGGAGCCATGACTTTTAACCATAAACCAATATCCTTCTGATCCCAACGGATACTGGGTCGCACGGCTTTCCGCTGCCTAAATTGTTCATCGTACCGCAACCACGTCTGCCCACCATAAATCCTATGAGCTTCCGCTATAGCATCCATGTAGCAGAATAGCCCAGAACAATTATCCGGCGCCTTTTCGCCAATGACGCTAGCTAGGATCGCAAAAGCCTGCAACCAGTTAACAAACGTTTGAGGGATCAGCCGCCACCTCCGCTTTTCTTCCTCCTCCTTCTTGCTATCATCCTTCTTTTTCTTATCCAAATTAAACTTCTCCAAAGGAAGGAGGGAAAAAATTTCCACGTATTCATCCTTCCAAATCTTCTCCTTCACTTCCTTCTTTAAATGCGCCCCCAGGGGGCCCTCAAAGCAAACGTACACCTCCCCTCTGGCCCTATCATCCAAAATAATCCTATCTCCCTCCTTATCCTTCTCCTTCTCCTTTTGCCCGGGATCCGCCACACTATCCCCAGCAACCACCTCGCTTCCCGTCGGTACCACAACCACAGCCGATGCTGCCGCCCCAGAATCCGGCACCCACGCTGGGACAGGAGACCCGGACGCCCCCTGACTCGTCCTATCCAACTGCGCCAACAAATCACGCACACCCTTCAAAACATTGGTCAGACTACCGACATCAAACCCCGCCGCGCTCGGCCCCGCGACCCCCAGACCCCCTATGACGCCCTGCGCCTGGCCCCTGCTCACTCCCGGGGAAACTAAACTAGGTGAGGACGCACACAACATAGAGGAGTACTCACCAAGCTGCGTCGGTACATGAGACCCACCAGCCGAAAATCCTGACTCCAGACGACGATCTCCTCCAGAATGGACCAGCACGGAAACGTCTTCGGCAGCTCGACCAGGGGGGACCTGGGAACCCGCCGCGCTCGACCTTGGTCGGATGACCCGGGAGCGAACCGGATAATGAGATGCAGGATGACTCCCCTCAGATGCCGACCGTGAAGGCGACCTCCTCCTGGATCGCGACCTCGATCGGGATGGCGCAGGCCCCTGCCGTGCGGGCGAATTTCTCCCCGTCGCTGACCTCCCTGATGGCGACCCGCTCCTCCGCGTCGAAGGGGACCGAAACCTGGACCGCGACCTCCTCTCTGGCGATGATCTCTGCAGCTGCAATGCCCCACTCCTGGCAGTATCCTCGAACCCAGTGCGCGCTGTCATCCTGGAAGCTGCATCCATCCTGGGCTCGGCAGGTGACGCTCCTTGCAGGGTCGTACTCCACACTCCCGGCCCCGGAGGCCCCGCAGAAACTCCATCTCCATGCTGTCTAGCAGTCCCCCCGACAGGAGCATCGCCAGGGAGGACCGCCGCCATTTTGTCGTAGCCTGAAGCAGTAGAGGCAGCTGAGCCGGTCACATGACCCCTGGAGGGACCGCCCACCGCCGCAGGTCCTGAACGCCGAGCAGGATTCCTCCCTCGCCTGCTCCTGCTAGCTGCTGCAGGTGGATTCTTCTGGTGAGGAGGGTCCCCGGAGGGGCTCCTACGGCGCCGCTGAGGACCAGGAGCAGCATCAGGCGAGAACCTCTCCGGTGCCCTCGCCCTGCGCCCACTCCGGAGCGGTGGGGGGTCAGCTTCAGACACCGCATCCGGACCTCCCAGGATCTCCCTCAACGCTGTCCTGATCGCCGCTCCATCTGCGCCGCCGGCAGCAGCCCGAAGCTGCTCCAGGAGTCCTGCAACCGATGCCATCAGATCAGGGGGAGACAAGGTGAGGTGACACGGGGACCTTCTCTAATGGTACCTCGCGCCGAAGTAGTGCCCCCCCCTTTCTCCCTGGACATATATACAGCCCCCACCCTGTCCCCTCCCCTGGCCCTATAGATCCACCCCCCCTAAACTCTTGACCCCGCAAAAGCCCGCTCTTTCTACAGAAAAACATTAACCCCTTGCTGCCCTGCAAAGGTGAGTCATGGGTCACTACGCCCATAGCTCTGCCCTGGCTCCGTTCAGCCTTGCTGAAAAATCTGCAGCGATTTGGCAGTGCATGTGCGCTTCAAATCGCTGCAGAAACACTGGTAATGGATGCAGTGTGTCTGCAGAAGAGATGCCGATTTCATGTGCTCTAGATGCTGGCTCTCCCATAGACAGAGTGGGAGCTGCATCCAAAGCGCACCAAATAAGTGACATGTTGCTTTTTTAAGCACAGCGATTTGGATCAAAATTTCAGCATGCAAATCTCTGAGCTCAAAAATGCAACGTACGGATTGATTATGCACAATCTTCATAGATTGTGCTGGGGACGCAGGACGCATGCCTTTACTTTGCAGTGCAATATGCAGCGTAACCGCATGAAATTACGCAAAGTGCGCACATAGCCTTAAAAGGCATGTGGGAAACGTGTTATGATCTGATGAGGTTGAACTTTTTTGACCATAATTCCAAAAGGTGTGTTTGGCGGAAAGACAACACTGAAAATCACCAAAAGAACACCATACCCACAGTAGAGCATGGTGGAGGCAGCATTGTGCTTTCAGGCTGTTTTTCAGCAGCTGGAACTTGGACTTTAGTTAAAGTGAAGGTAATTATGAACAGTTTCAAATATCAGTCAATTTTGCTACTAAACCTTCAGGACTCTGCTAAAAATCTTAAAATGAACAGTAAAGCGGGCTTTACACGCTACGATATATCTAACGAGATGTCGGCGGGGTCACGTCGTAAGTGACACAAATCCGGCATCGTTAGTGATATCGTAGCGTGTGACAGCTATGAACGAGCAGAAATACTCACCTTCTCGTTCATCGCTGACACGTCGCTCATTTTCTAAAAATCGAACGTCCTGTTGTTTATTGTTCCCAAGGCAGCACACATCGCTCCGTGTGACACCCCGGGAACGATGAACTGCAGCTTACCTGCGTCCCGCCGGCAATGCTGAAGGAAGGAGGTGGGCGGGATGTTTACGTCCCGCTCATCTCTGCCCCTCCCCTTCTATTGGGCAGCTGCTGTGTGATGTTGCGGTGATGCCGAACGTCCCTCCCCATTCAGGAAGAGGATGTTCACCGCCCACAGCGAGGTCATTTGGAAGGTAAGTACGTGTGACGGGGGGGTTACAGCACTGTGCGACACGGGTAACAAATTGCCCGTGCCGCACAAACGATAGGGGCGGGTGCGATCGCAAATGTGATCACACGAGAAATTGACCTATGTAAAGCAGCCTTAATTTCAGGTTCAGCACAACAACCCTAAACACCTCCACATCAACAAAAAAATGGCTTTACCAGGAGAAGATCAAAGTTTTGGAATGGCCCAGCTAAAGCTCCTGAATCCAATGATAAATCGGTGGGTGCCCCTGTACACAGGAGATGCCCCTACAATCTGATAGATTTGGAAAAGTGAGCAAATTGCCAATTCTAGATGTGTCATGATGATAGACACCCACCACCCACCTCAAAAAAAAAATAATACTGTCATAAATTCAAAAGCTACTTTTGCAAAGTATTAGTTTAAGGGTGTGCAAATGTATGCAAACAGATTATTTTAGTTCTTTTATTCCCATTTTACATACATTTGAATATCTATTTGTGTCGCCCAGGGATAAGGGGTACTCAGATCTGGGCCAAGGGGTCACTTCTGTAGGTATCACGGTGGCGTGACCCGGTCTGTGATCCCAGGCTCCACAGCAAAAAGGGGATTAGGTAAGGGAGATTGTCCGTGACGCCACCCGTGGATTGCGGTGATGAGATGGTGGCACCGCCGCTGTCTCTGGGGACCGTGCCCGGGACTGGTGGTGTGGGGCAGCAAGGTGGAATCCCCTCCACGGGTAGGGGAGGTGTAGTCCCGGGGCCCAATTGGGAGTTGTGGTGGTGGCAGGGATTGCAGGGAGCAGGGAACTAACAGTTTGGTTGTCTTGGTGTTGGGTGAGGCTAGGCTGATGTGTGTGTCGTCATAAAACACAGAGTCCTCTGTAAACCAACTTGCCGGGAGCCTTTTGGAGGGGTGTGCTGGTCCCACACATGGTGCAATGAGCTGGAGCCCTCTTTTGTTGCACTGCACCTTGTAGTCTGCTTAGCTCCTCTGGTTGGAACGGGGGATGTCCACTCCCCTGCACTGTTCCGGGTTCCCGATGCCGACGGGCCACTACCCTGCCCCGGTCCACTTTGGGTCCTCTCCTAGTGCCTGACTTGTTCCCGCAGGCCAGGGGCTCCAACCCCTGACCGCTCTGCAACTTTTTCTGCAGCCCAGGAAACACACTCCTGACTGCTCTGCTGCTCTCCTCCGGCTGACTGAACTCCTCCCATGCTGCTCTTTTCAGCTCCCAACTGGGGGGGGAGGCGGCTGCTCATATGCACCATGTGGTGTGTGTGTGTGTGTTCGTTCCCAAGGAGGAAGCGATTTCTGTACACTTGGTGGGGGGTACAATCATCTGTGACAACCTGGTTTTGCCAGGGCGTCACATATACACACAGGGTGGTCCAAAAGTAGGTGGACAGTATGTGTAATAGGGTTATCAAACATGGTGTAAAGCAGGGGTCTCAAACACGCGGCCCGTCAGGCACATTACTAAAAGATGGGGACATTACAAGGATGGGCATAATACTATAGGATGGGGACAAGGTGGGCACATTACTATAGGATGGGGAACATTACTAAAAGATGTTGGCCAAAATTTCTATATAGTGATAATTGTAAGACTATTAGTTACAAGAAAGGGATAAAATGTAAAAATAAATAAATAAATAAATAAACGACTTTTTTTTACCATCAAAATTTTTTTTTTATTTTTTTTTATTTTTAACCAAAGAATGTGCACATTTGTTATAATAAACAAGTGAAAAATGTTGAAAATCAGTGATCCAAAGGTGTGTAAAAAATATATATGGTACCAAAAAAAATGTCACTTTGTCCCGCAAAGAATGCGGCCCCGCAAATTATTTTTCTCCTCTGTGCGGCCCATACACCCAGCCGAGTTTGAGACCCCTGGTGTAAAGTGAAACTGACTCAGTTGCCCTCAGTAACCAATCAGATTTCACTTTCATTTTCCAAAGAGTCTGTGAAGAATGAATGGTGGAATCTAATTGGTTGCCAAGGGCAACTGAGTTAGTTTCACTTTACACCATGTTTGATAACCCTATTACACATACTGACCAACCTGTGTGTGTGTGTAATATATATAATTATTGTACATGTACATATTTGCAGCCAGGCACATACTAAAATACACAGTAGTATATACTACCACTTTACAAATTACACATTGAAGCCTCAGCATGGCAGTTTAAAGGGGTTGTTCACTTCTTGGACAACCCTTTCTCATTCCCCTAATTCGCCCCCGTAAAAATAAATAAGCCTTTACTCTCCTCCGGTGCGGTCACGGTTCCAGCGATGTCTGAAGTCACGTTCCCGGGGCCCATGTGACCTTGTTATGACACACGAGCCCCGCGACCGCTCAGTTCCCGGTGCTTGTCTCCCCGCCTTCAGACATTTGAGCAATATGTTAAAAGTCTAGAATATCTAATCTAACACCCATTAAATTCAATTAAATCTAGATTAAAGAAAGTTTGTTGTGTAATTCTACCATAAAGCAGTAAGTGATGTAATGGAGAATATGACTTTTTTATCATTTTCTGCTCCATTTATAATATAATGAATCATATGACTTTATGACAGCCATTACTTTTATTTTCCCACACAATCGGAATGGAATATATTTGGACTTGTGGTTTTTGTGCTGCAGTTTACAAGTCAAAAGGGACGTCCAGATGTCACCAGTTTATCATGGATGCTAAAGTTCACGTCTGGTTCCTATTAACTGTCATTTATTTTTACTAAGCGGACATTCCTTACTGAGAAGTTTGCAAGACAAAGGCTTTATATTACCCATAACTACTAAAATAAAGCTTCAGAAAATAATATAACATCACTGTCTACAAAGCGGTGTTCCCTTCCGATTGTCTCTCTTGGGCAGAGCCATTTTGGGGTATTTTCATCTCAAATGTTTCTGCTCTTTCGACAGGACATGCCACAAATGACTTATGCTGGTCTAAATGGTTGGACCCCATCTATCTTGAGAACAGAGCCTCGTCTTGTGGTGTCAGTGGTTGCACATGCGCAACTTTCTCCATACACTTCTATGGAAGTTCTGAAAATAGCTGTCACGGTCATCTCCCTTTGACAGGCTCAGGCCCAGAGTCTTTTATTACCATCTGAGGCTCTACACATTAAATGTTTTTTTTTCCTTTTGGCATGCACAGGGTTAATGTCAGGTTTCTTGCTAGTAACAAGCTCATTACCTTCTGCTCAGGTGTTAACCACTCCCAACCGGGATAACTACCCTCTTCTCCCAGCAGAGGGTGCCGGTTATTCAGAATTAATTCTGGAGCTTGGTCTTCAGCAGGAAGGAGGTGTTTGGTGCTGCTGCTGCCTTTTGTGGTTTGGTGTGGATGTACCCTGTTGTTTAGTTACCTTCCCCTAATTTACCCCCTTTACACCTTCTTGCAGTTCCTCTGGGATGCTATGTTTTGTTGTCCCCTTGTCTGTGTTGTTAGTTGGTGGGGTTTTGTGACTACTGTCCCGGCCCGACCCTTGGGTGGTTGGTGTGGAGGATGTTACATCAGGGTCTGGGAGAGGAGATATGGACACGCTGGGGGCCCAGACATCTCTACCATCAAGTGTACCTCTGGGTTGATGGTCAGCTCCTCAGGTCCTACCTAGTCTGAGGGCCAGCTTTGGGGTTCCTATCCAGTTACATCCTAGTTACAAGCTTGACAATAGCCAACCAAAACAAATGGGTAGGCTGGCAAAAATTGCTGGAGGGTCAGATGGACAAAAGTATCAGTACACCTACACATCATACCTACAAAGCTTTTCTAATATTCTATTCTAAATTCATAGGCATTAGTAAGGAGTTGGTTCCCAATTTGCAGCTGTAACAATTTGTACTTTGATGTCTACAAGATTTTCAGTGGGAACTTTGCCCATTCGGCCAGAAGAGCATTTGTGAGGCCAGACACTGATGTTGTACGGGAGGTCCTGGCTCGCAGACTTATAATCTCTGTTTTAGTTCATCCCAGGAGTTTGAAGGCGTTGAGGTTAGGGCTGTGTGCTGCTAGGCATGTTCTCCCACGTCAATCTTACCCAACCATGTCATTTTGTACCTTGCTTTGTGCACTGGGCGCACACTCTCATATTGTAGGACTTCCCAAAGCTGTTCCCACAAAGCTAGAATCCACAATGGTCCAAAATGTCTTGGTATTCTGAACCAGTGAGACTTCACTGGAACTAAGGGCCGAAGTCAACCCATGTAGGTAACCGACAGCATTATCCTCCTCCACCACACTTTACAGTGGACACAATGCAGTCTCCTGGAATTCACCAAACCCAAGACAGATCCATCAGATGACATAACATGTTTCCTCTAGAGTCCAGTGGTGGCTGCTCCTAACAACTCGAAACAACGCTTGGCATTGTTCTTAGTGATGTTTAGCTGCATACAGCTTCTCAGCCCTGAGATTTGGACTTTAGTTTTGGAGTTAGCAAGAGTGTTGGTTACTTATGGCTATGCCCTCTGCTCCTCAGCACTCAGGCCCCCCGCTCTGTAAAGTTACATGGTCTCCACTTTGTGTCTGAGTTGCTGGAGTTCCTTCCACTTGTCAATAATATCACTTACAGGTGATTGTAGTATATTAATGAGGGAATAAATGTCATGTCCATTCTTACACTGGTGGCTCCTATTACTCAAGCTTAAATTCAAAGTTCGATCCATTCTATGCAAGTGTTAGCGTTACGCATCTATCAAGTGCCAGGTCTTGCTACCTGTCCTTATGGCTGGTGTCCTCTGTGCTGGTATTTACTAGGTTACTGTGGTATTCACGCAAGTACCATTAATGTCATAGTTTATGACCTTGTAAGGCTGGCTCAGGTACTCAGGCCTAACTATTTGGAGAGCATTGTTCCACTTGTTTTTCAAGTATTAGCGGCTCCTTCGACTTGACGCAGCTCTAGCCAAATGTCTAATTATTGCCTCTGCTACTCCTATTATATTGATATTACAAATGCTATTTTCAAGCTCAGTCCATCTTCTTTTGGTGTTTTCATCACCTATCATTATGCAATCAAGATTCCAGATGACCAATTTCTTGAAACTGTTCTCAGTGCTGTTTTCAAGCCAACAGCTCTGCAAGCAAGTCACCATTTTGTCAATACATTTCTGCTATTTGTGTGGGAACTGCATCTCTGCAAGCAAGTTTGCCATTGCTTCACTGTTATCCTGCGGTTAACCATTTCCCTGCAACAAGTTTTTGACTTTATACTTCTCTGCTATTAACTGTAACCCTTCTGCAAATTCTGGGTTGCCTGTAAATCTACAGTTCCTATGTGTAGTCACGTGGCTCTGCTTCATCAGGTGATTCCCGCTCCACTTATCTGTCTTCGCTCCTGCATACCTGTCACATCTGCACTAGAGCCTGCTCCTGCAAAGTCTGCTTTTGATGTCTGGTGTTGCCATATTCAACATGTAGGCAGTGCTGGTCACAAAAGGAGATGTCAGAACCTCTAGACAGCGCAGGCTCTGTCCATCCACTTTAGTTAGAGTGGCTGGGACTTGTAGTACATTCCAGTATGACAGAATGGGTGTGTGTGTGCTGCTCTGGTCAAGTCATCAGCTCCTGGCTTCAGCTTATTAGAAAGCACCACACCCTACTAAAGCTTACAGTTTACTGCTGGAAGCTGACAGATATAGTCTAGTGCTACCCTGCCTCTTATAATCATTGTTCCTTATTTTGACCTCAACTTATATATTTTGACTATTCTTACAGATCCTGATATTGTCCTTTACATGATCTTCTGGCTTAGACCCTGCTTGATGACCATTCTTCCCTCTTGATGGTAGCCCGTCCGTTGGTAGCAATCCACTGGACCCAGTTGTAAATTCAGATTCCTGTATATGGGTTAAGGCAGGGGTTCCCCAACTTGTGGCTCGGTAACTACTTTTTTTTTTGTCCTAATTTAATTGTATTGATTGGTGGTGGTCCAAATCTTGAAATCTCCAACATGCGCTTAACTCACTATCCGAAACTGCTCAGTTCAGTGTGTCTTCAAGTGCTGAACAAATTCAATACAAGTTTATGGGTTCATACACCTTTCCTTTAGCGCTCAAGAATGAGATTAGCACTTCTGCACTTTTGGTTTGATCTTTTCAGAGGGTGGTCCTTGATCCGTCTTACTAAAAGACTCCATAATAATGGTAGACTTGCAGATCTTAAAGGGAACCTGTCACCAGATTTGGTGACTATAAGCTGCGGCCACCACCAGTGGGCTCTTGTATACAGCAGAGCCCAGGCCGCTGTGTAGAATGTAAAAATCACTTTATAATACTTACCTAAACAGTCAGTGCGGTGCAGACTGGTCGGATGGGTGTCTCCGTTCTCCGGTACCGGCGCCTCGTCTTTCAGCCATCTTTCTCCTCCTTCTTCTGAAGCCTGGGTGCATGACGCGCCCTGCGTCATCCACACTAGCCGACATTGAGGTCCTGCACAGGCACACTACAATACAGCACTTCAGTACCAGCTAGTATGGATGACATAGGACGCGTCATGCATCGAGGCTTCATAAGAAGGAGGACAAAGATGGCCGAAAGACGAGGCGCCGGTACCAGAGAACGGAGACACCTATCTGACCAGTCTGCACCGCACCGCCTGTTAGGTGAGTATTATAAAGTGATTTTTATGTTCTACACAGCGGCCTGGGCTCTTATATACAGCATGTTAGAATACTGTATATAAGAGGTCACTGGTGGTGGTCACAGCTTATAGGCCCAAATCTGGTGACCGGTTCCCTTTGCAGTGGATTCTATAATTTCTAGGTGAAAGTTTATTTCAAAGTATTTGCCTTTCATTGATTAATATCTCCACAAAACAAAATTACAGCCCCAAAAAATTAGACGTATGGGCACAATTGCATCAAAGTCTATGCCAAATGCTGCAATTGCCAAAATTGGTGAAAAAGTGGCATCTTAAGTACAATAATGTGCGGTAAACTGAAGTCTAAAAATGACTGGAAAAAAAATTCTGTCTTATTATATTACATACCATCCATTTCATAAAAGGTTATACATTACGCTGTAAAAAGTCTGAGGGACGCCAATTAAATCTCGGGGGAATCCAATTAATTCTCGCCTTTGCATGGTCGTACGCGAGACGAATGTATTACAAAACGACTGCAGTATTTACAATATTCAATCGCCTCTGGTCTGACGCGAGACGTGGAGGAGCTGTGTAATGCACAAACTCGGCTGCAAAATAACAAATACATATAGTAGAAAACACCGAAATTGTCAGTCACACCCAATTATACCAAAGAGCTCCGGCAAGCTCCGCGGTAAAAGGCTTGATACTGTTTTGATTTCAGTTGCTCCTCGGGGAAGATTAGAGAAATTGTGTTCATGCCTCAAAAATCATGAAAGAAATTGAAGAGCCGACCATGCGTGTCTGCCGTGGGCTTGTTAAAAGTCTTCCTTGTTCTAGCATGAGAGTTGGCTGAGACTTAACATTCAGTGGTATGAGCATCAACCCGAAAAAAAAGCAAAGCGTGGCTATTAAACTGATATACGACTTGTCAGACGTTCATAACTTCTTTCTCGGGTTAAGAGTCAATAGGAAATTAGTAAACCGATAACTGGACCTAAACAGACAGTAAATCAGCCCAACTGGCCCAATTTTAGGTGGTTCACAACTTTTTACTCCTAGGTACTGACTTGTAGGGAATAGTACCGGAGCCGGATTATACACAGACTTGTCAACTTTTATAAATCCCTTTTTGCGATATTTGTCTCATTTAATTACGGTTTTCTAAAGATGGGAATAACCTTTTTAATGTTTTCACCCACCAACAGCATAGGTGATATCTTGCCAGATTTTGGCCTTCTAAACTAAAGGGTGGTTTAGACAAAAAGAATCCGGCACTCACAATTGATTGCGTGGAAAAACAAGAATTTTTTATTTTTTATTGGCTCATTTGTGTGTAGAAAAAATAAATAATTTTTCAATAAGATAATGATGACGTTTCGGTCATATTAGACCTTCATCAGAATCACACAGCAAGGTAAGAGCCAGGGGACAAAAATAGCAAAGAGCACTAATGTGTATTGCGAACACGTCGCCAGGGGAGAGCGCTAAAGGGTGCTTTACACGCTGGAACAACGCTAACGATATATCGTCGGGGTCACATCGTTAGTGACGCACATCCGGCGCCGTTAGCAACATTGCAGCGTGTGACACCAAGGAGCGACGATCAACGAGCGCAAAAACGTGAAAAATTGTTGCTCGTTGACACGTCACACCTATTCCAAATATCGTTGCTGCTGCAGGTACGATGTTGTTCGTCGTTCCTGTGCAGCACACATCGCTATGTGTGACACTGCAGGATCGACGAACATCTCCTTACCTGCGTCCACCGGCAATGAGGAAGGAAGGAGGTGGGCGTCATGTTTCGGCCGCTCATCTCTGCCCCTCCTCTGCTATTGGACGGCTGCCGTGTGACGCCGCACGAACCGCCCCCTTAGAAAGGAGGAGGATCGCCGGCCAGAGCAACGTCGCAGGGAAGCTAAGTCCGCATGACGGGTGTAAGCGATGTTGTGTGCCACGGGCAGCGATTTGCCTGTGACGCACAAGTGATGAGGGCGGGTACGCTCGCTAGCGATATCAGTACCAATATCGCAGCGTGTAAAGTACCCTTAAAACTATCACCTTAAGCAGCGCCTGTGCTGCATTCTATAAAGGTGCATGTTACCCCCCAAGCCCTCTTGTAGACCCCACAAATATCTTCATTAGATCTTCCGCCATGTATGTAAATTTTCCTGTCCAGTCATCAGATGGGTGTCATAATCTGTGCCTCCTTTCACCATCCTCCCGCAGGTGTCCTAATCTATACCTCCTTTCGCTGTCCTCCTGTGCCAATTGTCATTGATGACTCCTCTGGCACCATCCACGTAGGCGGACAAATTCTCGCACCTGAGCAGACACATTCCTAGGTCGCGCAGGTGCACTTCTCTCCACCCTATTGCAGACAGAGCCAAAAACATAGGTGCGCCTGCACGAACCGGTGAGTTTTCTGCGCAAGCATGGCATTTTGCTTTTATAAAATCTCTCCACGATCCGGTCTGATGGGCATCCTAATCTGTGCCTCCTATCCGTCCTTTCACTGTCCCCCAGTGCTGATTGACATGGAGCGCCATCTATGTAAACGGGCAAAATTTTGTGCCTGCGCAGACACATTCCAGGCCCACGCAGGCACACTTCGATCTGCCCTATTGAAAACTGAACCGGCGAGTTCTCTATGCAGGTACAAGATTTTGCCTGGCAATGTGCAAGATGCGAGTGATGTCATCCACATCCCCGGGCAAAATGTCGTGCCTATGCAGAGAACTTACGGTTTGCGCAGGCGCACCTAGTGAAGTGTGCCTGTGTGAGCTGGGAATATGTCTGCGTAGGTGCGAGAATTTGCCCGCCTAAGTGGATGGCTCCGGAGAAATCATCCATAACGATTGGCCCAGGAGGACAGTGAAAGGAGGTACAGATTAGGACGTCCACGGGAGGACGGCGAAAGGAAATATATATTTGGATAGTGGTCTTCACCAATCCTCATACAAACATATCAAAAGGTTAGAGAGTAACACCCCTATACTAAACAGGATTTTTTAAGCTGTTTTCAGCTTTGGACAATCCCTACTTGTAATACCTTCTGCACATGCGTCTTCATTTCAATCACGCGTCTAACTGAAACGCCAGATGGAAACTGATGGAGGAACCAATCCTATTGTTTTCAACAACTGATGCACCGGACAGGAGCCAGTCTGGTGGCCACATTTCTTTAAATGTTTTGGGCTGAACCCGTAAAAAAAAACAAGAAACCTTATAGCAACTGATACATTTTTCCAATCGCTGTCATCATCACTTGTCATCTGGTTTTATAGTTTATACAGTTCAAAGTTTGAAGGTAGACTTAAGTCCAACGAGTTCAACCTAAATCCTAAGAGGTTGATCTGAAGAAAGGCAAAAAAAACCATGGGACAGACAGTAAGCACCAAATTTCAGGAAAAATTCCTTCCCGAAATCACATACAACAAGCAGACTAGTTCTCTGCATTAATTGCCATTCAACACCTTTGTTTCAAGCATGTGACGCTCGTTCATAATCACCTGTGGCAAGTAACAGGTATGGGCAATATGAAAATCACACCTGAAACCAGATAAAAAGGGAAGAAGTTGATTTCTTCTCTACATTGTGTATCTGTGTGCCACGCTAAGTATGGAGATCAGAAAGAGGAGATGAGAACTCTCTGAGGAATTGAGATCCAAAATTGTTGAAAATATGAACAACCTCCAGGTTACAAGTCCATCTCCATAAATATTGATGTTCCTTTATCCACGGTGCACAAAATAATCAAGAAATTTACAACCCATGGCACTGTAAGTAGTCTTCCTGAACGTGAATAACACAGAAAAATTGCTGAAAGGTTGCAACACTGGATGGTGGATAAGCAGCCGCAATCAAGTTCCAAAGAAATTTAAGCTATACTACAGGTTCTGGGGGCATGTGTCAGCGCAAACTATACGTCCACATTTGAATGAAATGAAACACTATGGCAGGAGACCCAGGAGGACTGCACTGCTGACACACGCACTGCTGACACAGAGACATAAAATAGTTAAACTGCAGTTAGCCAAAATGTACATGAATAAACAAAACCATTCTGGTTAGACAGATGAGACCAAGATAGAGCTTTTTGGCAAAGCACATCATGCTACTGTTTACCGAAAACAGAATGAGGCCTACAAAGAAAAGAACACAATACCTACAGTTAAATATGGTGGAGGTTTAAAGAATTTTTGGGAGCTGTTTTCCTTTCTCTGGCACTGGGTGCCCTGTTTGTGTACAAGACATCATGAAATCTGTAGATTACCAAAGGATTTTGGGTGGCAAAGTAGTGCCCAGTGTCAGAAAGCTGGGTTTGCGTCCTAGGTCATGGGTCTTCCAGCAGGACAATGACCTCAAGAAGTTCTCTTGGACTAATACTTCAAGAAGCCCCCAGAAATGAAAGGATATAAAGTGCTGAAGAGTTCTGAAGTGGCAGTAATGAGTCTGAATCTAAATCCAATCGACACCTGTCTTAAAATTGAGATCTTAAAATTACTGTTGGGAGAAGACGCCTTCAAATGTGAGAGATCTGGAGCAGTTTATAAAGAAGAGTCCAAAATTCCAGGTGAGAGGAGAAGCTTGTGGATGGTTATAGGAAGCGATTGCATATATTTACTCCAAAGGGTGTGACACCAAATTTTAATTTGAGGGGGCCAACAATTTTGTCCGGCCCACTTTTTGGAGTAATTTGTGAAATTATGTCCAATTTGCCTTTTTTTCTGTTTTTCTTTTTATGTTGTTCCAATACACACAAAAGAAATAAACATGTGTATAACAAAATGTGTAATTGCAATAATTTTCTGGGAGAAATCATTCATTTTCTGAAACAATTTTAAAGGTGCCAACACTTTCCTTCATAGCATATATTATGATTTTGATTATGATTTTTATTATTATTATTATTATTTTTTTTTTTTTTAATGGCCTTCAGTTCTATCTCGAGCCATGGCGACAAATTTGGCCATGACTGTAATATTATGTACAGGGGCGAACACATCATTGGTGGAACCTGTACGGCCACACAGGGGCCCAAGAGTTAAGGGGGCCCATTTCTACCTAAAAGCAGGTGAAAACATGAATTTTGAGGAATTAGTGGACTGTAAATGACCCTTTTCTGCTTGTTTCTGCCATTGATCACCTAGGATAGGTTTTGGGGATGATTTTACATATAAGCGCACCCCTCCCCCTCGCTTATTTGTACGGTCATTTCTGAACAGACTGTGTAAATTAACAGACCAGTCATGGCTCTTGTCCTGCCCGCTGTCCGTTATCGCCACCATATCATAATTTTTTCCCAATAATAATTCTAATTGTTCTGGATTGTTTCTCTCTCTCTACATCTGTTCTTGTTTAGTACATTGACTGTGCTCACCCCTCCCCCCCATGACACCCCCCAATTTATGCCCCGGTCACTATCCACACTATCTTCCCCGCCTGTACAGTATTGTCCTCCCCGCAGTCCCCAGGTTTCATAAGGCTTAAAAACGTGAGCCTGACACAATGGATATATATGTGAACGCCGTCTTAGAAGGAGTCCATGACAATAAGATGATCATAGATTGTTCTTCTCCTTGGATCAGCTGTAATCTGAGCTAAAACCTTAGAGTAAATTTTCAGTTTCCCTTCTGCCCCCAAAAAGGGACGTTTAAGCACTACATTTAAGCCCACCCATACTAACCAGTTACCTGTGTTACTAAGGACAGGTCCTCCAGAATGAGACATTCTGCTATTTTGGCAAAAAGATGGGGTTTTGGATCGACAAATGCGTATGAGGCTTGATTCATATGTGCTTTGCAAAGATTAACCTGCCCAATTCCAGCCTTGCTGAAGCATCCCCAGATCATTACCGATCCTCCACCAAATTTCACAGTGGGTGCAAGACACTGTGGCTTGTACGCCTCTCCAGGTCTCCATCTAACCTTTAGATGACCAGGTGTTGGGCAAAGCTGAAAATTAGGTAAAGAAAATTCAACAAACATCTTTACGAAGGACGTATGAATCAAGCCGCACACAAGGTTATCCTAGAAAAATAGTTGCTTCCTTCTGCTCAGACAATGTTCCCCAACTCTGAGGACTTTTTTTCCAGCAGGACAATGTGCCATGCCACACAGCTAGGTCAATCAATGTGTGGATGAAGAACCACCAGGTCAAAACCCTGTCATGGCCAGCCCAATCTCCAGACCTGAACCCATTGAAAACCTCTGGAACGTAATCAAGAGGAAGATGGATAATCACAAGCCATCAAACAAAGAATAACTGCTTAAATTTTTGCACCAGTAGTGGCATAAGGTCACCCAAAAGCAGTGTGACAGACTGGTGGAAAGCATGCCAAGACGCATGAAAGCTGTGATTAAAAATCATGGTTATTCCACAAAATATTGATTTCTGACTCTTCCTGAGGTAAAACATTATTAGTATTGTTGTTTGTAAATGATTATGAACTTGTTTTCTTTGCATTATTTGAGGTGTGAAAGCAATGCATTGTTCTGTTATTTTAACCATCTCTCATTTTCAGAAAATAAATACAAAATTTATTGCTTGGAAATTCGGAGACGTTTTCAGTAGTTTATAAAATAAAAGAACAATTTACATTTTACTCAAAAAAATCTAATATATAAAGCTCAGTGTGTGTGTGTGTGTGTGTGTGTGTATGTATGTCCGCTAAAGGAATTTGCACCGTCGCATTTACAATCACGAAGTTTTGCAGATGCCCCATGTGACCCGGGGAACGTCATAGACTATGTTTTGACGGGAAAATGTAACCCCGCGCTTTACAGTTACTCTCCAAAATCCTGCCTCCATTAAACTGAATGCAGGTGGGAGCTACAGGCTATTAATAGCAACTGTCAGTTGTTGCTATAGGAACAAAATAAACTGTTTAGTATAAGAAGCTTATGTGTGAGGTAATATGATGTCGGTGGGGAGATGGATAGAGAGAGACCAAAAGAGACAGACAGACAGAGACAGTCGTGGAGAGAGACAGTCGTGGAGAGAGACAGACAGTCATCGACACAGAGACTGGGAGAGAGACAGTTACTATCCCGGGCAACATCCGGGTACTACACCTAGTATACCTATAAAGAGAAAAATCAGAAAAACTGAAGATTCGGAAGTGGTCTCTTAATTTTTGCCAGAACTGTGTGTATTTATAAAAAAAAAAATATATATAATGTATGTATGTATGTATAATTTATATTTTTGGCAGCTAACAGTTGTTCTTTACTTGATCACTTTGGGGGGTGTTACACGCTACGATATATCGGGCGATCTGTCGTCGGAGTCACAGATTCCGTGAGGCACATCCGACATCGTTGGAGATATTGTAGCGTGTGACAGCTACGAACGACTGTTAACGAGAAAAAATACCTTATCGTTGCTCGTTGACACGTCGTTCATTTTGATAAAATCGATCCTCCTTCTACGCGCCGGTTGTTCAATGTTCCCTAGGCAGCACACATCGCTCCGTGTGATACCCTGGGAACGACGAACACAGCTTATCTGCGTAGCACCGGCAATGCGGAAGGAAGGAGGTGGGCGGGATGTTTACGTCCCGCTCATCTCCTCCCCTCCGCTTCTATTGGCCGGCCGCTCTGTGACGTTGCTGTGATGCCGAACATCCCTCCCCCTTTAGGAAGTGGATGTTCGCCGCCCACAGCGAGGTCGTCCGGGAGGTAAGTATGTGTGACGGGGGTAAACGACTTTTGTGCGCCACGGGCAACAGATTGCCCGTGACGCACAAACGACGGGGGCGGGTGCGATCGCTCATGCCATCGCACAATAAATCGTCCCGTGTAACGCCGCCTTTAGACCATAGCATATTCAGTTTAATCAGAAAAATACATTTTTTTGTTTTTTGTAAACTATGTTTGGCCTATTTCTCCATTTCTCTTTCTGGAACCTTCCTCTTCTTCTATATTCCAGGCTTGAGTTTAGGTGACTTTGTCTGGTGTATGACCTTGAGACTTCTGCTGGTTCACAAGCTTTAGACTCAATAATTTACCAATGTGCTTAGTTAATCACCATGAAGGAATCCTATTAAGGCATCCTTTCCACCCGAATCATTTTATTACTGTGTTCAATGTAAGGCAGAGTCGTGTTCCTGCTCCAGCCTCGCTTATGCTTTATACGCCGTCCTCAGAGCTCAGTGCTGTCGTCAGTATCGCACATTATATATTGTCAGCGCTGTGAAACATAATCCTATTTTTATCGGTCTTTGGAATTTGGATGAGAACTTTTGAAAATTTGAGTTTTTCTTTAATCATTTGCTTATGAAAGGGAGAATATCTTCCAGTAGTAATAGACCTTTAAAACAAAGGAGACCCATTGCTAGGTCAAAGGCACGCTGCCCATGGAAGTGTATGGAGCATTTACTTTACATAGTTAATGTTTACAAATAGAGCTTCAAACATGTAGCACCCGGTGTGATATTGTTAAGCTAGGTACGGGGAAGTACCAAGCGAATGGTGAAAGGGAAGGGAAACCCTGTATCTAGGGAAAGTTAAGATGGTGACCTCTGACCAAATCTACTGCTGGTCCCTGGGGTCACTCACCACCCTAGATAGGTTTCACACCTATGTGCCGATCCGGATACCTAACCCTAGTATCCCTAGAGCTGGACCCTAAATAGGGAGTGAGTGGGATGAGCTCTTCGTCAACTCCACTAAACACTAGAGCAGACACAAGGGGGAAAGTGAATGAACTACTTATCCACAGGTGACATCGGTAGAAGTTCAGCAAAGGTTTCAGCAACAATACAACAGAGGAGTACAAGCCACCTGTTTGCAACCTAGGCTTGAATGAACGGAATAATATCACCAGCACCAGTCCAAAGAAAGTAGGGATATTTAAGTACATGGAGAATGCTGATAATCAGCAGCTGGGTGGAAGGCGAGCTCCTGCTGGATCCAAAAGGGGGTCAGATTTTAGCAAGTAATTTGCCTTAAAATAGAGCTGGATTCACTGCTACACTGCTCAATAAAGCAGGAATCCCTCTGTTTCTCTGTGCTGTCTAATGTCCTCCATGCTGCTTCTTCTCCTTAGGGACTGGAAAGCCGGAATCCTTCTATTCTCTGTGCTGTATAATGTCCTCCATGCTGCTGCTTCTCCTTAGGGACTGGAAAGCCGGAATCGCTCTGTTTCTCTGGGCTGTATAATGTCCTCCATGCTGCTGCTTCTCCTTAGAGACTGGAAAGCAAGAATCCCCCCTGTTTCTGTGTGTTGTACAATGTCCTCCATTCTGCTGCTTCTCCTTAGGGACTGGATAGTGGGAATACCCCTGTTTCTGTGTGTTGTATATGGGAGACATCATGGCCTCTAGTCTCCATCCACTACTCCAGAGAAAACTGAAAATTAGAAATACAGGAATATAGAGAGAGCTGCGCATGCGCATCCATCCTCTCCATTCACAGCATGTTCTAGAGAAAGGTGCAGGGCCCACATTTATCACAACACTGCCATATGCCATGAGTGTCTAAGATGGGAACATTCCTTTAAAGAAAACCTATCGGTGCCATAAATGTGTTTTTCTTTTTTTGTAATCTTATGTGAATGCCGCTGTTCTCCTGAATCCGGTGCTATTTTTCTTTTGTTTTTGCGACTCTCCGTTCTTGAGATATGGCCTCTTCTTCTTTGTATGTAAAGCTAGGATCACAATGTATTCGTAACTGTGGGATATCAAGGGACAGGGGATCATATACTGTCCCTCATGCTAGGGGACCCAAGGCTATCCCTAACCTTCGGATTACCCCTGATGGTGGAGATGTGGGAGTCTCATGCCTTACTATACTCTTGACCAGAACTAAACTGCCCCCTCCCATCCCCCAAGAAGGAATGAGCAGAAGTGTGATAGCAACACAGCTAAAGACCGTGTAAAATCAAACTCAGACACACTGCAAATTCACAGTAAGAAACGAAGGAGAAAAGCAAGAGAAGTGAGGCCGCAACAAAAGGCAACAAGGGCTAACACCACAACCGCTCACAGCAATGAAATACTACAATCACCAGTAATTCTGGATTACATCACCTCACCAGACTAGTATAGAAACGCTACAGCTGGCATTAAAGGAAGTGTTCAGCCAGCATATATAGGAGGGGAGTGAATGTGACTGGCTCACCCAGAGGGATCAAAGGAGACTAGCAAGCAGACCAGCAGAACTTAGAATCATAGAATGGTAGAGCTGGAAGGGACCTCCTGGGTCCAACTCTTGCTAGCCTGCCTATGAACTACAAGTCTGTGGGTCGACGCCTGAGTCTTCCTGCGCTGATCACAGATGTTAGAGAAGTTAGCAGACAGAGTGCAAGAATCTGCAGTCTGCACACATCCTAACGCTGCCATGACAGTCTGTTAGCCAAGGAGGTGTGGTCCTCAACATTTCTCCATTGGGCTCCTATTCAGGACCACACCCCATTGACTAACAGGAATAGATATTCATACAGGAAAGAGGGGCCCATATCTCAGGAACGCAGAGGCGTAGGAACAAAAGAAAAACGGCGCCGATTTCAGGAGAACAGCGCCATTCACACCAGGGTAAAAAAGAATCCATATTCCTTATAAGTGACAAGTCGTCTTATATCGGTATTAATGATCACAGTAGAATGCCGTGCATCGGTCTGAATACTGTAACCATAGCACAAGAAGCCACGTGAGAATGGTTCCATACATTTTGCTACTATAAAGACTGTTCCTGCTGTCAGACAAGCGCCCATCGCTATAGAACACTCCTTGGGAAGACTTCTTGCGAGCGTGTCGGCATTTAATCCGGTCCTGGCAGCCATTTATATTCCGCTGCCGTATGAGTATACAGAGCAGCGAGTCTGCACACCCGTATATCTTACCCTCCGGGACAGAGTCGGCCGGATCGCTGCTTTATTATGTACGATAAGTTTTCATTGGAAAGTATTATTCTTGGAGTTTCCTCGAATGTTATGATCCATTGTTTATTCCGGCCGTTCCTGGAGAGCCGGAGCCACACATTTGTATTCATGAGGTCTATTTATGTGGTTTTCCGTGGGATTTATAGACGGGGGGTTTTATGCCTCTGTATCTGTCGCTGACGGCGATCACGATTTCCGCACGCGCGCCCTTATTTTTTAATGACAGATTTTCCTTGGCACGTTCATGTGAGTCCATTATTCTTCCGCTGACACATTGTAACGGAGAGATTCACTGCGGGGAAGGCATTGATCAGCCGTAATGTCTGCCTGTGATGGGGCCATGTTTACCGGGGACAGAGTTGTGTCCTCATCGCTGATCTTATTCCTCCCGATGTCACTTTATCAATCCTGTCAATCTTTATTTTTCATCCTTTCTCCTATAAATGGTCAGTGCCTCGTGCGCCCGTAATTCACCTCTGCAACGTCACGTCTGACACTTTCTGCAGGCTCAGGAATATGTCTTTTTCCTTTCCTTTGAGATGATATCACTGGACCTTACAATGCCCCAATATTAGTATATGGTCATTTGGACAGAAGTAGCAGAGCTGAGTTTGTCAGATAATATTTTACAGTACTGTATGAAAAAAGATGTAGCAGAGCTGTGTTTGTCAGATAATGATGTAGCAGAGCCGAGTTTCAGATAATGATGTAGCAGAGCCGAGTTTCAGATAATGATGTAGCAGAGCTGAGTTTCAGATAATGATGTAGCAGAGCCGAGTTTCAGATAATGATGTAGCAGAGACGAGTTTCAGATAATGATGTAGCAGTGCTGAGTTTCAGATAATGATGTAGCAGAGACGAGTTTCAGATAATGATGTAGCAGAGCCGAGTTTCAGATAATGATGTAGCAGAGACGAGTTTCAGATAATGATGTAGCAGAGACGAGTTTCAGATAATGATGTAGCAGTGCTGAGTTTCAGATAATGATGTAGCAGAGACGAGTTTCAGATAATGATGTAGCAGAGACGAGTTTCAGATAATGATGTAGCAGAGACGAGTTTCAGATAATGATGTAGCAGAGACGAGTTTCAGATAATGATGTAGCAGAGACGAGTTTCAGATAATGATGTAGCAGAGACGAGTTTCAGATAATGATGTAGCAGAGACGAGTTTCAGATAATGATGTAGCAGAGACGAGTTTCAGATAATGATGTAGCAGAGACGAGTTTCAGATAATGATGTAGCAGAGACGAGTTTCAGATAATGATATAGCAGAGCCGAGTTTCAGATAATGATGTAGCAGTGCTGAGTTTCAGATAATGATGTAGCAGAGACGAGTTTCAGATAATGATGTAGCAGAGACGAGTTTCAGATAATGATGTAGCAGTGCTGAGTTTCAGATAATGATGTAGCAGAGCCGAGTTTCAGATAATGATGTAGCAGAGACGAGTTTCAGATAATGATGTAGCAGTACTGAGTTTCAGATAATGATGTAGCAGAGACGAGTTTCAGATAATGATGTAGCAGTGCTGAGTTTCAGATAATGATGTAGCAGAGCCGAGTTTCAGATAATGATGTAGCAGAGCCGAGTTTCAGATAATGATGTAGCAGAGCTGAGTTTCAGATAATGATGTAGCAGAGCCGAGTTTCAGATAATGATGTAGCAGAGCTGAGTTTCAGATAATGATGTAGCAGAGCTGAGTTTCAGATAATGATGTAGCAGAGACGAGTTTCAGATAATGATGTAGCAGTGCTGAGTTTCAGATAATGATGTAGCAGAGCCGAGTTTCAGATAATGATGTAGCAGAGCCGAGTTTCAGATAATGATGTAGCAGAGCTGAGTTTCAGATAATGATGTAGCAGAGCCGAGTTTCAGATAATGATGTAGCAGAGACGAGTTTCAGATAATGATGTAGCAGAGCCGAGTTTCAGATAATGATGTAGCAGAGACGAGTTGCAGATAATGATGTAGCAGTGCCGAGTTTCAGATAATGATGTAGCAGAGCCGAGTTTCAGATAATGATGTAGCAGAGCCGAGTTTCAGATAATGATGTAGCAGAGACGAGTTTCAGATAATGATGTAGCAGAGCCGAGTTTCAGATAATGATGTAGCAGAGCCGAGTTTCAGTTATGATGTAGCAGAGACGAGTTTCAGATAATGATGTAGCAGAGCCGAGTTTCAGATAATGATGTAGCAGTGCTGAGTTTCAGATAATGATGTAGCAGAGACGAGTTTCAGATAATGATGTAGCAGAGCCGAGTTTCAGATAATGATGTAGCAGAGCCGAGTTTCAGATAATGATGTAGCAGAGACGAGTTTCAGATAATGATGTAGCAGAGACGAGTTTCAGATAATGATGTAGCAAGGTCAAGTTTATCAAATAAGGATGTAGCAGTGCTGAGTTTGCCAGATAATGATGTAGAAGAGCTGAGTTTGACAGGTAATGGTGTAGCAGGGTCAGGTTTGTCAGATAATGATGTAGCAGAGCTGAGTTTCAGATAATGATGTAGCACAGCCGAGTTTCAGATAATGATGTAGCACAGCCGAGTTTCAGATAAGGATGTAGCAGAATGGAGTTTGCCAGATAATGGTGTAGCAGGGTCAAGTTTGTCAGATAATGATGTAGGAGTTCTGAGTTTGTTACAGCATTGAAGAATATAGATCATTATGTAACAAACTCAGCTCTGCTACATCTTTTTCATACAGTACTGTAGAATATTAACTAACAAACTCAGCTCTGCTACATCAGTATAATACATAATGATCTATAATCCTCAATGATGTATTATACTGATGTAGCAGAGCTGAGTTTGTCTGACTGTATTCTACAGTACTGTATGAAAAATATGTAGCAGAGCCGAGTTTGTCAGATAATCATCTACCAGAGCCAAGTTTGTTAGAGCATTGAGGAATATAGATCATTATGTAATAAATTCAGCTCTGCTACATCATTATCTGACGAACTTGGATCTGCTACATCTTTTTAATACAGTACTGTAGAATATTGTCTGACAAACTCAGTTCTGCTACATCAGTATAATACAGCATTGAGGATTATAGATCCTTATATATTATACTGATGTAACAGAGCTGGTTAATGTTAGTTAATTTGTTAGTTTGATTGTTAGTTAATATTCTACAGTACTGTATGAAAGAGATGTAGCAGAGCCGAGTTTGTCAGATACTGTTGTAGGAGAGTTGAGTTTGTCAGATAATGATGTAGCAGAGCCGAATTTGTTACATAATTATCTACATTCCTCAATGTTGTAATATACTGATGCAGCAAAGCTGAGTTTGTCAAATTATCGATATTCCCCCACACTATATACTAACATAATACAGCTGTGTTTATATGCTACCACATGTTCTGCAACACTGTATTGATGTAGCAGAGCTGAGTTGCCAGATCGGTATTCTGCATCACTGCATGTTACAGATGTAGTGGAGCTGAGTTTTGTTAATAATGTAAATTCCATATCACTGTATGATACTGATATAGCAGAGCTGAATGTGTTACATAATCCATATTTTGCAGTAATATTTGATATAGATGTAGCAGAGCTGAGTTTTAGTAAACAATAATGTACAGTCTCCAACATTATAGTCTGCAAAACTGTCTGACATTGATGTAGGAGAGATGTTTGTCATTTTGATAATCTATATTCTCCAATACTTTGTCACCCATAGTCTGTACAATTGAATTGAAAAAATAAACTGAGACCTGAAAATGTTGTTGCAAAATTGACTGATATTTAGAAATGTTCATAATTCTCTCCACTTTGACTTCAGTTCCTCCTGACAAAAACAGCCCTAGAGCACAATGCTGCCTCAACCATGCTTCACTGTGGGTATGGTGTTCTTTTGATGATGTGCAGTGTTGTCTTTGCGCCAAACATAGCTTTGGAATTCTGGCCAACAAATTGAACATTGATCTCATCAGACCAGAACACTTTTCCCACATGCTTTTGGCATACCTGATGTAGGCATGGGCAAAACCTCGTCGGGCTTGGATGTATTTATTCGTAAGAATAGGCTTCACTCTTGCCACCTTACCCCACGGACCAGACATTTGAAAAATGTGGGAGACTGTTGTCACATGCAGTACACAACCAGCAATTGTCAGAAATTCCTGCAGCTCCTTTAATGTTGCCGTAGGCCTCCTGGTAGCCTCGTATTCATTTTCTTCTGGACTTTTGATCAGTTTTGGAAGGGTATCTAGTTCTAGGTAACATCACTGTTCTGCAAAATCTAAACCACTTCTTGATGACATCTTCACAGTGTTCTATCATATATCCAATGTCTTGGAATATTTTTTGCACCCTTCTTCTGACTAATAACTTTCAATAATGAGATCCCTTTGCTGTGTTGTAAGCTGTTTACAGACCATGGCTTTAGTGTAAAGTTCAACAAAGAGTATGACTTTTATCGGGGGGAAATTATGGCAGTTGGGTAGTGACTACTATGTAACATGAGTGTAAATGTGATTGGCAAATTCTCAACACAAGTACGTCCCCTTTTATAAGAGGGTGCTCATACTTATGCAATCACATTTTAATTTTATTTACCTCTCAAAATGGTTTCTGTTTATTTCTCAGTGGATTTGTACAGATTATGGGTGAAGTTAAATGTGGAAAAAGTTCAGAAATTGTTCTTCTTGGTATGATTCTTTTAAATGACAAAAACCTGTCATTTTAACAGGGGTGTGTAGACTTTTTTTTACCCTCTGTATATTTTGGCAACACTGTATGATAGATGTGGAGCTGAGTTTCAGTTTATAATTTACATTCTTCCATACTATAGGATACTGATGAAGAACAACGTTTTTTTAAATATATATATACATATATATATGTATATGTATATATATATGTATATATATATATATATATATATATATATATATATATATATATATATATATATATATATATATATATATAATGTGTATGTATGTATGTATATATATATATATATATATATATATATATACAGGGTGGTCCAAAAGTAGGTGGACAGTATGTGTAATAGGGTTATCAAACATGGTGTAAAGTGAAACTAACTCAGTTGTCCTTAGCAACCAATCAGATTCCACCTTTCATTTTCCAAAGAGTCTGTGAAGAATGAAAAGTGGAATCTGATTGGTTGTTAAGGGCAACTGAGTCAGTTTCACTTTACACCATGTTTGATAACCTATTACACATACTGTCCACCTACTTTTGGACCACCCTGTATATTGTCACGACACGGACTTAGGGAAGGTCCGGTGTCAGGTAAAACGCACAATAAACAGGGGTTTTACTAAGACAAACCAAGACAAACAAGGGGTGCACCTGGGACACATTAACAAAGGTGAGCCCTGATGCTAGTGAGAAGGAAGATGGACACCTCCTCCACTTACCTGCCGCTGTACCCTGCACTCTAAGCCAGTCCCTAAACAGGTTCCTCACCTGTCGCCGAGCAGGAATCTGAAGCCCTGAGAGACCCTGCAGTAAGCCCTGGCTAGTGAGTGGGAAGGTAAGGGTCACTAGTCCCACTGTTGCACTAAAACAACGCACCAAGGGAAGGTAAGACAGATGGGGGGAACAATAACGGACTAATTCCAACAACTAGGCTGCACTCAGGCACCAGTACTGCAGTCTACACCACAACCAGAAGCAAGAACTTCCAGCAGCTCCTTCCACCTCCAAGCCCAGAACCCAAATGAGATCAGAGAATAACCGGCACCCTCTGCTGGAAGCAGAGGGTATATAAAGGGACTGGGAGTGGTCTCAAACCAGAATCCCCTGACCGGGAGTCAGAGCCTGCTGGCAAGGAAAACTGGCATTAACCCTTGCCACACCCAAAGGAAGAAAACATGTTTAATATGTAGAGTCTCAGATGACAATGAGAGACTCTAGTCCTGATCCTGTCACGAGTCTCAAAATACAGAAAGACGGCCGTGACATGTATTCAACAACGATGATGATAATGATGTAGCAGAGCTGAGTTTTAGATAATATTGTCTGTAGCACTGTATATGACAGATGTAGCAGAGCCGACTGTGTGAGATAATCTATGTGGCATTACATTGATGATATAGAGCTGATGGACTGGTTTTTGCTTGTGTTGCTCTTTACACCAGTTTCGCATCAGTCATAGGATTAAATGACAAACTCGACTCTACATCTGTAAATGATCTAGGCGCAGCAATGACAGTCATTATTTGCACAAGGTAAGACATTATGGATGGCAATCTTCCCAGAATGCAATTTGAGAGCTTGGTATACGCCGGCTATTTACTAGATTACAAGAGCTGGAATCTGGAGAGTCCTTTATGCTTTAAAGATCAAATGATTTACCTGGAAGTGCAAGTCCAAGAATCGTGTCCACTTGGGAGGTATCATCCTGTAATCTGTGACAGCGACTCGCCCCACTGTCCAGGCCTGGTGGATAAATCTGGAACGCTTGGTGTCATCATTTCTTTCTATTGCTCTTTATGTGCAGCACCATTAAGTCTGACAGTTCTATAGCTCCAACAGTATGCCGATGAACCAGGGGGATCAGGATGAACATTGTATTTTTTTTATTAGCAACTTCTTTACCTGGTGTAAATACCGCTGTTTTTTTGAGTCTGGCTTTGTTTCTTTCCTTCGTCCGGTCCAGAGACAAGGGGTGGACAAGTTTAGTCTAATGTGTATTGAGGCCTTAAAGGGAACCTGTCATACCTTATTTATATATATATATATATATATATATATTAATCCGCCTCCAATGTGTTATAAATGATGCACTGTTCATCACTAACGTGGTTTTAATAAAAAATAAAACTCCACATATTTATCTGAAAAACAAAGACTTTATATGCTTTGGTGAATGCAGTAAATTACCTTTTTAAAGCTGCTTTACACGCAGCGACATCGCTAGCGAAAGCACCCGCCCATGTCGTTTGTGTGTCACGGGCAAATCGCTGCCCATGGCGCACAATATCGTTAGTCCCCGTCACACATACTTACCTGCCTAGCGACGGCAGCCGTCCAATAGAAGCGGAGGGGCGGAGAACAGCCAAAAGAAAGTGACGCCCACCTCGTTGCCGGAGGACACAGGTACGTTGCTGTTCCTCGTTCCTGCAGTGTCATACGTAGCGATGTGTGCTGCCTCGGGAACGACGAACAACCTGCGTCCTACAACAGCAACGATATTTGGGATTAGAACGACGTGTCAACGATCAACGATAAGGTGAGTATTTTTGATCGTTAGAGGTCGCTCGTACGTGTCACACGCAACGACGTCACTAACGAGGCCGGATGTACGTCACGAATTACGTGACCCCAACGACATCTCGTTAGTGATGTCGTTGCGTGTAAAGCCCCCTTTAGGTTTCAGTCATAGGGGTGGAGGTTTTGCTGGGTTCAGTCACTGTCACTCAAGTTCAGGCATGATTCTTTTTTGAACTTAGTCACGCCCCCCGCATTGTAATTGAAAAGTCCTTCACTATCACTTCTCTGCTGAGCTCCGCCTATTACAGTCACATGCTTATGACATCAGCACAGGTCCTGCAGAACCACTTCTATTCTGCTGATTACCACAGGTCCTACAGAACCACTTCTCTTCTGCTGATTACCACAAGTCCATCACCATCACTTCTCCGCTGAGCTCCGGCCCAATACAATCACCTGATTGTTACATCAGCACACTTCCTTCACCACCACTTCTCCGTTGCTGAACTCCGGAGCTCAACATTGGAGAAATAGTAGTGAAGGAGATGTGCTGATGTCACGATCATGTGACCACAATGGGCAGAGCTCAGCAGAGAAGTGATGGTGAAGGACCTGTGGCAATCAGCAGAAGAGAAGTGGTTCTGCAGGACCTGTGGTGATGTCACGATCATTTGACTATAATGGGCGGAGCTCAGTAGAGAAGTGATAGTGAAGGACCTGTGGTGTAATCCATTACAATGTGGGAGTGTGACTGAGTTAAAAAAGAATCACGTCTGTAATTGAGTGACCTTGACTGATCCCAGTAAAAGCTCCACCCCTATGACTGAAACCTAAGGTATTTACTACATTCTCTTAAGTATATAAAGTCTTTTAAGATAAATACATGGATTTTTTTTTTTTAAACCATGTTAGTGTTGCACATTGCATCACTGAACACATATTGGGGGCAGTTTAATATGTAAAAAAAATGACATGACATGTTCCCTTTAAGGGGTTTTCAGACACTGACTTTTTTTATAGACAATAAAAGGAAGTATAATCAATCATTGCGGATTTAGATATGTCTGCTCCATTCGGATGTCAACAGGACGCTGCAGTTTGTGATTGGCTACGTCGGTCAGATGGGCAGAAGAGTGCCTCACAAGGGCAATCCTTCTTTATCCCTTGACCGGTGCCACCAGTCACAGGCTGCAGCGGTCCTGTTGACTTCTGAATGGAGCAGACATCACGAATCCTCCGTAGTAACTTACACTTGATCTGTGACGATGCTGGAAGGTGACTATCCTGTATTATTTTTAAATTATATTTATTTCAATGTTGAACAACCCCTTAAATTTTAAAAATTCCCTTCATTATAAGTTCCCTCTTAAATTCTTGTCCATTATAGCACAGGAGGAGCTGAATAGATTGTTATATAGTTTTGCAGGAAAACAATTTACGGATAAATTGGAAAATATTAATCAAATTTCCTGCTCCGCATGGGCATGTCCAGAGGGTGGTGCTGTTCTGTGATTGGCCGCCCTTGCTGTTTAAATTTGCATACTGCACAGCTGTGAATTACTGATTAGGATCGCCTACTGGACTGATGGTCGTCCGCAGTGATCTCCCAGGAAAGGACTGTGGCATAACAGTACGGTATTTTTAGACCTAACTTAAACGCCCACAAAAAGCTGAGAAAAAAAAACACGTAATAAAGCAATGTTTCCTGAGAAGGCTGGGAAGTTTTCTGTGACACGTAGGAGCTCGGTGAGATCTGGTCACGTGGCAGAACAAGGTTTGCAACTTCTTCATTTTTCTCCCCACAATATAATAAAATTACATGTTGCTTGTAATAAAGGCGCTGAACTTCCTATCTGGAATCTCTGAGACACCTGTAATTAAATTTTACATACCCAAAATAGAAGCAGTAATTACACGGCGGCTGTTTTCCCAGCAGACCCCTCTGTATTTGCTCCTATTTTTTTCTCTTCTATATAGCTCTATTATTTTTTACCCAAATTCATTTTTTTATCAATATTTTTACTAATTATGGAAATATTTACGTAGAAAGTAGGAAATAATTAAAAGATAATATGGAATTGTTTATATTGTTTTTAATTCTGTTTTTTTTTTTGTTTGTTTTTTTTTTCTTCATTTATTCCAAAATGTTTAAAAGGGAGGAAGGTACAAGGTAACGGGGGTCATCATTTAAAATCACCCATTTATATAATAAGGGTTGGTTTATTTGGAGTATTGTAAGACTATGTTCAAATGTTGCTTTTTTGCTACAGCAAAACCTGCTTTCTTGGCTGTAAAAAAAAAAGCTGCTTCCAAAAAGCACGTTTTACTTTGTTTTTGCTGCTTTTCTTGCTTTGTTTTTAATGCTTTTCTTTGCTTCGGTTTTCCTGCTTTTTTGCTGCTTTTTTTTGCAACTTTTTTGCTGTTTGTACACTTTTTTGCACCTGTTTTGCACCTTTTTGCTATGTGTTTGCAGCATTTTTGCACCTTTTTTCTTTTTTTTATGTTGTTGGTTTCTTTTTTGCTGCATTTTTTCGCTGTGGCTTTGCTGCTTTTTTTGCTGTGTTTTTGCAGGTTTTTTGCTTCATTTTTGCTTTTTTTGGTGTTTTTTTTTCTGCGCTTTTGCTGCTGTTTTTGCCTTGGATTTGCAGCTTTTTTTGCTGTGTTTTTGCACTTTTTTGCTGTGTTTTTGCAGCTTTTTTGCTTTGTTTTTTTGCGTGGGTTTTGTTTTCTTTTTTTTTTTTTTTTTGCTGTGGTTTTTCTGCTTTTTTTTGCTGTGTTTTTGCATCTTTTATTGCTGTGTTTGTGCAGCTTTTTTGCTGCTTTTTTGTTTTTTTTTCTTCGCTTTTGCTGTTTTTTTGCTGTGTTTTTGCACCTTTTTTGCTGTGTGTTTGCTGCTTTTCTTTACTGTGTTTTTCATTTGTCATTTTTCTATAGTATACAGTGCCTACAAGTAGTATTCAACCCCCTGCAGATTTAGCAGGTTTACACATTCGGAATTAACTTGGCATTGTGACATTTGGACTGTAGATCAGCCTGGAAGTGTGAAATGCACTGCAGCAAAAAAGAATGTTATTTCTTTTTTTTTTTTAAATTGTGAAGTTTATTCAGAGGGTCATTTATTATTCAACCCCTCAAACCACAAGAATTCTGTTTGGTTCCCCTAAAGTATTAAGAAGTATTTCAGGCTCAAAGAACAATGAGCTTCACATGTTTGGATTAATTATCTCTTTTCCCAGCCTTTTCTGACTAATTAATACCCTCCCCAAACTTGTGAACAGCACTCATACTTGGTCAACATGGGAAAGACAAAGGAATATTCCAAGGCCATCAGAGACAAGATCGTGGAGGGTCACAAGGCTGGCAAGGGGTACAAAACCCTTTCCAAGGAGTTGGGCCTGCCTGTCTCCACTGTTGGGAGCATCATCCGGAAGTGGAAGGCTTATGGAACTACTGTTAGCCTTCCACGGCCTGGACAGCCTTTGAAAGTTTCCACCCGTGCCGAGGCCAGGCTTGTCCGAAGAGTCAAGGCTAACCCAAGGACAACAAGGAAGGAGCTCCGGGAAGATCTCATGGCAGTGGGACATTGGTTTCAGTCAATTCCATAAGTAACGTACTCCATTGCAATGGTCTCCGTTCCAGACGAGCCCGTAAGGTACATTTACTTTCAAAGCGTCATGTCAAGGCTCGTCTACAGTTTGCTCATGATCACTTGGAGGACTCTGAGACAGACTGGTTCAAGGTTCTCTGGTCTGATGAGACCAAGATCGAGATCTTTGGTGCCAACCACACACGTGACGTTTGGAAACTGGATGGCACTGCATACGACCCCAAGAATACCATCCCTACAGTCAAGCATGGTGGTGGCAGCATCATGCTGTGTGGCTGTTTCTCAGCCAAGGGGCCTGGCCATCTGGTCCGCATCCATGGGAAGATGGATAGCACGGCCTACCTGGAGATTTTGGCCAAGAATCTCCGCTCCTCCATCAAGGATCTTAAGATGGGTCGTCATTTCATATTCCAACAAGACAACGACCCAAAGCACACAGCCAAGAAAACCAAGGCCTGGTTCAAGAGGGAAAAAATCAAGGTGTTGCAGTGGCCTAGTCAGTCTCCTGACCTTAACCCAATTGAAAACTTGTGGAAGGAGCTCAAGATTAAAGTCCACATGAGACACCCAAAGAACCTAGATAACTTGGAGAAGATCTGCATGGAGGAGTGGGCCAACATATCTCCAGAGACCTGTGCCGGCCTGATCAGGTCTTATAAAAGACGATTATTAGCTGTAATTGCAAACAAGGGTTATTCCACAAAATATTAAACCTAGGGGTTGAATAATAATTGACCCACACTTTTATGTTGAAAATGTATTAAAATTTAACTGAGCAACATAACTTGTTGGTTTGTAAGATTTATGCATCTGTTAATAAATCCTGCTCTTGTTTGAAGTTTGCAGGCTCTAACTTATTTGCATCTTATCAAACCTGCTAAATCTGCAGGGGGTTGAATACTACTTGTAGGCACTGTATGTTTCAATAACGGTAGTTTCATTTACCACAAAAGCTGCAAAATTGACACTCTCCTTTTTTCAAAATCGCTGCAGTTTTCCATTTCAGTCAGGAAAAAAACAAAACAATCATGTGCATGAGATTTCTGAAATCTCATAGCTTTTGCTGAGACTGTAAAAATCAGCTTTTAATTTGCATAAAGCTCGTGAAAAAGAAATGCGAAAAAACGCAACGTGTGAACATAGCCTATGGTTATGTGCGCGCTTTCAGTATTTGGTTGCAGAAATTTCTTCACCAAATCTTTTGGCAGAAAAAAAATGCAGCCGAAAACTGTGCATGTTTAATGCTTTTTTTGCATATCTTTTTTAATTTTTTCAAATGTAAAAAACGGATGCAAAAACACTAAAAGAATTGACATGTTGCAGATTTTTTTGGGTCCTAAAAAAGATTTCCACAGAGAAGAGTTTGAAGATGAAGTGGTTCTAAGTTGATGATCATTTTAAAGAGAACTTGTCACTTGCTCAAATAATTGAGTTATGTATCTTGTAAAAATCTCTGAGATCCCCTGATTCTGACGTTTTTTTCCGTTTTGTGCTGCGTCGCTCCATTGCAAAGTTATTCTCGTTTGTTGCTTTGGAGTGCAGTATGTGAAATCTCTGCTTGTAGTGCAACTGGGCGTTTCTCCAGAGTTTATTTTGGAGCCGTACACTTTCACCTTTCCTTCCCAGACATCTCCAGACACAGCTCATCATCTAATCTTGCAGTCTTCGACAAAACCAAGGTGTGAAAGCGCACATTGTCATAGAAGACTCTGAATAAACACCTAAATGAACTTGAAGCAGAGATTTCACATTACGCTCCAGATGAAACAAATGTGAATATCTCTGCAATGGAGCGACGTAGGTCGAAAGTGTAAAAACCATCAGAATTCGGGGAATTTAGGCATTTTTACTATATACTTAACTCAGTTTTTTGGGAGCAAGTGACATGTCCTATTTAATAAAATGGCCAAATACTCTAATAGGCCATAAGGTAAAGAGGGATTGTTGCAATGAGAATAAAAATATCTTTTTTTTTTTCTTTCTTGAATGAGCCTTTAGTGCAATCATCCTCATATTTATGTGTGACAGATAATTCTCAGTCCCAAGAAACATTACTCCCTTTCCAATGTTTGAGCGTTGTGCAACGTTTGACTCCTGTCGTCATTTTCTGCACTATTGACTAGAACCAGCTCATTTCTGGAAAGTCTAATTTTTAACGAGTGGGGCTTATGAGTAACATGGCGATGTGAGAGGTTAATGGCCTGTGTGGTCACGGCACTGCGCTCCGAGTCAGAGATGTGCATGTGGCTTCTAACGGGCAGCTTTGCATTACAAGATGCTTAGCTTCAGGGCTCCGACGTAGAAGGGAATTATAAAAGTGTACACCAAAGGCATCTAAGCAAGTGCGTCCAAGTGTAGTACAAGCGGAGCAAGACTTCCCCCATGTCGTCTCCCAGCTGAATGCCTGTTCCTTGGTATCTTTCGCTAATGACCGATTCTGTACATGCCACAGGCTAAAACTAGCACAATGCTCCCAAAAAAAAGCTCCGTTCCCCTCCTGCGTCAGCTTTGGCAAGAAATATGAACAACCAGTAACCCTTTCCTTGTTGCTTTCCTTCAAGCTGCCACTTCCTTTTTTTATTTGCCAACTTTAATCAAATTCAAATGAATCCCTTCATTACCCTGGACCACCGGGGAGCATAACCCTTTTATTGCCCTAAACCACCAGGGAGCATAACCCTTTTCTTACCCTAGACCACCAGGGAGCATAACCCTTTCATTATCGTAGACCACCAGGGAGCATAACTCTTTTATTATTGTAGACCACCAGGGAGCATAATGCTTTTATTACCCTAGACCACCAGCCAGGGAGCATAACCCTTTTATTACCGTAGACCACCAGGTAGCATAACCCTTTTATTACCCTAGACCACCAGGGAGCATAACCCTTTTATTACCCTAGACCACGGGGAGAATAACCCTTTTATTACCCTACACCACCAGGGAGCATAACCCTTTTATTACCCTACACCACCAGAGAGCATAGCCCTTTTATTACCCTAGACAACTGGGGAGCATAATCCTTTTATTACCCTAGACCACCAGCGAGCATAACATTTTCATTTTCACTTTTCCTGTTCACCAAGGACCATTAAAATTACATTTTTCACTACAACAGACCATGATTGAACAAAAAAAAAAACTCAAACTTTTTTCACTGTTCTATACTACCGTTGAAAATTAAAATTAGCCCTTTCATTAGCCTTGACCACTAGGGAACATTTTAAATTAGCCTTTTGATTACAATTGAACCAGAATTTATTAACTTAGTCCAACGGGGAACATAATTCTTTCATTAGCCTAGATCACTAGGGAAAATAAAATCAGATTTTTCATTACCTGGGACCAACTGAAAGAACAAAAAATTGCCCTTTTGTTACTCCAGACCACCAGGGATTTGAAATTGCAAAAAGATTTGTTAAAATAGTGAAATTGTCCAATCCTTTTTTTTAAAAATTCCTGGGAGTTTTGGTGCCATGAGCTATGGGGCTAACTGTTTTTGGTTTGATTTCTGCTTTCTTGAGCAAGGCTGTCTGTCTTCTATTTAAGCCCCTGGGTCCCTGTCTTCCTCTGCCAGTCATTGAGTTCTGCTTACCTGGCTCGTAGCTCTCGTCCTTGTCCTTGTTTTGTTTTCCTGATTTATTCTGTTTTCTGACTTCAGTTTAAATTTTGACCATTTGCTTGTGTTCTGATTTTGTCCCTTGGTATTGTCCTCACGTGGCGACCCTTATTACCTCCAGATTGGTCAAGCAGCTGCTCTGTGTCCTCAGCCCAGGGGCCCCTATGTAAGTCCAGATCAATGTCCAGTGATTAAAGTGTGAAGTCCCTGGGGTGTGAAAAAGAGAGTGGCTTTGTAACGGAGTGGCAGAGTATAACAGGGGATCGGGGCTCCTAAACTATCCCTAACTGTCCCTGATCCAAGAGATGTGTTTGATGGTTGATGAGATGGTCACTGTGTGTAATGACTCTATATAATATATAGGAATAGATCCCTCTGTGTGTAATGACTATATAATATATAGGAATAGATCCCTCTGTGTGTAATGACTCTATATAATATATAGGAATAGATCCCTCTGTGTGTAATGAGTCTATATAATACAGTGCCTACAAGTATTATTCAACCCCCTGCAGATTTAGCAGGTTTGATAAGATGCAAATAAGTTAGAGCCTGCAAACAAGAGCAGGATTTATTAACAGATGCATAAATCTTACAAACCAACAAGTTATGTTGCTCAGTTAAATTTTAATAAATTTTCAACATAAAAGTGTGGGTCAATTATTATTCAACCCCTAGGTTTAATATTTTGTGGAATAACCCTTGTTTGCAATTACAGCTAATAATCGTCTTTTATAAGACCTGATCAGGCCGGCACAGGTCTCTGGAGTTATCTTGGCCCACTCCTCCATGCAGATCTTCTCCAAGTTATCTAGGGTCTTTGGGTGTCTCATGTGGACTTTAATCTTGAGCTCCTTCCACAAGTTTTCAATTGGGTTAAGGTCAGGAGACTGACTAGGCCACTGCAACACCTTGATTTTTTCCCTCTTGAGCCAGGCCTTGGTTTTCTTGGCTGTGTGCTTTGGGTCGTTGTCTTGTTGGAAGATGAAATGACGACCCATCTTAAGATCCTTGATGGAGGAGCGGAGGTTCTTGGCCAAAATCTCCAGGTAGGCCGTGCTATCCATCTTCCCATGGATGTGGACCAGATGGCCAGGCCCCTTGGCTGAGAAACAGCCCCACAGCATGATGCTGCCACCACCATGTTTGACTGTAGGGATCGTATTCTTGGGGTCGTATGCAGTGCCATCCAGTCTCCAAACGTCACGTGTGTGGTTGGCACCAAAGATCTCAATCTTGGTCTCATCAGACCAGAGAACCTTGAACCAGTCTGTCTCAGAGTCCTCCAAGTGATCATGAGCAAACTGTAGACGAGCCTTGACATGACGCTTTGAAAGTAAAGGTACCTTACGGGCTCGTCTGGAACGGAGACCATTGCGGTGGAGTACGTTACTTATGGTATTGACTGAAACCAATGTCCCCACTGCCATGAGATCTTCCCGGAGCTCCTTCCTTGTTGTCCTTGGGTTAGCCTTGACTCTTCGGACAAGCCTGGCCTCGGCACGGGTGGAAACTTTCAAAGGCTGTCCAGGCCGTGGAAGGCTAACAGTAGTTCCATAAGCCTTCCACTTCCGGATGATGCTCCCAACAGTGGAGACAGGTAGGCCCAACTCCTTGGAAAGGGTTTTGTACCCCTTGCCAGCCTTGTGACCCTCCACGATCTTGTCTCTGATGGCCTTGGAATGCTCCTTTGTCTTTCCCATGTTGACCAAGTATGAGTGCTGTTCACAAGTTTGGGGAGGGTCTTAATTAGTCAGAAAAGGCTGGAAAAAGAGATAATTAATCCAAACATGTGAAGTTCATTGTTCTTTGTGCCTGAAATACTTCTTAATACTTTAGGGGAACCAAACAGAATTCTTGTGGTTTGAGGGGTTGAATAATAAATGACCTTCTGAATAAACTTTTCACAATTTAAAAAAAAAAAAATAAATAAAAAAAGAAATAACATTCTTTTTTGCTGCAGCGCATTTCACACTTCCAGGCTGATCTACAGTCCAAATGTCACAATGCCAAGTTAATTCCGAATGTGTAAACCTGCTAAATCTGCAGGGGGTTGAATACTACTTGTAGGCACTGTATATAGGAATAGATCACTGTGTGTAATGACTATATAATATATAGGAATAGATCCCTCTGTTTGTAAAGAAAAAAAAAAAAAAAAAGTAAAACCGTGCATTTCAAGTCATGCTACCAGCCTGTACGGCTAATATTGCAACCTATCTCTTTAGTTCTTATATGATAGTCATAACAATTAAAGTCTCTTATTGTCACGCTAGATACAGGGAAGTACCAAGCGCACAGCGAAAGGAAAGGGAAACCCTGTGTCTAGGGAAGGGGAAATGGTGACCTCTGACCAAACCTACTGCTGGTCCCTGGGGTCCCTCGGCACCCTAGATAGATTCCTTACCTATGCGCCAAGTCATATACCTGACCGTAGGTATCTCTAGTGCTGGGCCCTAAATAAGGAATGGGTGGGATGAGCTCTTCATCAACCCCACTAAACACTAAAGGAAAACACAAGGAGGACATACAGAGGGAAAATGCATGAACTACTTATAGATGTAGATGACTCAGGTAGACGTTCAGCAAAGCTTACAGCAACAATACCACAGAGGAGTACAAGCCACCTGCTTGCAACAAAGGCTTGAATGAACTGAATAATATCCCCAGCACCAGTCCAAGGAAGGAAGGGGTATTAAAACATCAAGGGAATACTGATGATCAACAGCTGTGTGGCAGGCGAGCTCCTGCTATGTCGAAAAGGGGGAAAGATGAATCCAGCAGGAAAGCTAGCTATAGCAATGAATACTGACACCAGGAACAATAGAAAGTCAGGGAGCATTTTTTACAGCCAATCACTGTGACCTTCTATGGCCAGAAACCACATGACAGTCTGTCACATGTGACACTCATGCTTTAGTAACTACAACCCTCATTGCTTTTAGGGTCATTATTTACTTGTCTCGTAGCATCGATGACACCTTTAAAAAAAAAATAAATAAATTAAGCCCCTGAAATGAATTTTCCAAATACCGGCGATTAATATCCGAGAAATACTTATATAGCCGGCTGGCACCTAATGTAGCTAAGAGCCATGTTAACGCTGCTGCAGTTGAAGGCTATAAATCCTGCACTCGGAGATGCACAATGGACGCTGCGCTGCGGCACGATCCGCCATACTGTATCATTATAAACCGCCTTCTCAATCAGTCTGCAAGGAAATTTCATTATATGGGATTAAGTGCATGGCGGGAAGCGAGGGGGGTGATTTTAATCTCGGCTGCGTAGTTTTGTGCTGAAGTAGCCTCCGTTTCCGATGATACATTTATCTGTATTTGTATGGCCGCCCTGGTAATGTATGGAAGCGGCAGATACGAGATGTAAGGCCGTTTAATCTTGTGATATTATTAATGCCGTCCTGCTGCTCGCTGATTTCAGGTCCCCTGCGTCTTGTCTGTGTTTTGCTTCTCCAGCTAGAAATGTTTTCTGCACGTGGGGCCTGTGCCGCAACCATCCGGCTAATAATCCTGCCAGCGTGTTTGATGTGCTGCCATCCTATGACAATGCCCAGTGGGTCCGAATATGGAAAAACAGGATTTCGGAATTATTATATGGAATATGTAATGTTACTTGGAAGGTTACAAACAGCTCTGTTGTGTTGTTTGATTTCAATGGCACACCTGCCCACATTATCACCACCAAAGGCTCGTCTGGTGACAGCAGTGGCTGACGCCCAGCGCTCTCCTTGACGTCTCCAACATCATTGGCGGCCATCATTTCTACTCACCTTCAATCTGCTTTCATCGGTGAACAGCACTGAGGCCACTAGTCCCTCACCCAGCCTAGATGATACTTGTGCCTGTTGGTGTGGTCAGGTACCTTGCAGGTTGTCTAACATGCAGATGTAGCACCCAGGGATATGGGGTACTCCGTTCTGGGCAGAATCTCTATCGGGAATGTCACGGTGGTGGCCGTTACCCGGTTCCGTGCCCTGGGCCCTTTTTGTAATGGGGATATTTACAGGGGAGATTAGGATAATGTTCACTTGTGACGTCACTTGCGGTGTTGCGGCTACGTGTAGGGAGCCGCCGCTACAGACTGTCTCTACTGGGGCTGGTGGTATTGGCAGCTAGTATGGTAGTCCCTCCGCAAGTAGGGTATTGCCCCAGAGGGTGTATGGTGCAGTGGGCATCCGAAGAAGGTAGTCCACACAGATGTTCAGTGCAACTGGTTTACTCACTGCTGGTAGATGTTATCTGGTTGCCCGATGCCAGCTGGTTTCACCTCCAGGTCCCCGTCGTCCCAGTGCCAGTCTGGTTCTCTGGTACCTTCTTCCCCTGCACCTGTCTCTGGTAAGTGGGTCCCTGTGATATAGAACTGGGGGTCCCTGTTCTGTGGTTGGTCCACTTCTGTCCGCCTGACGGTAGCGTGAACCCTGTGTGGGGTTGGAGTCTCTGGTCCTGTCCCCAGTTCTCCCTTTGCTACTAAGTCTTCGGATTCTTTAGGGTCAGCAAGGTCCTTGATGGTCCCCTTGCTGTACATGTGTTAACAGGTCGGCTTGAAGCTCTTTCCTGTTCTAGAGTCCTGTACCCCGTCGGTGCGTAGGTCCGGGAGTATTCCACCATACTCCACTGGCAACCACTTCTCCTGGGTACCAGGTCACCGTTAACCCGAGTCAGTATGTCACTTTGCTTCCACCTTCACACTCCTACAGTCACTGCAGTTCTCTCTACTGACTTCCTGTGTTCTCCCTGTCCACAGTCTGCCCCTCCCACCTGGTCAACTAGTGGACTAGAGTGGCTCCACTTCTAGGCGGCCATCCACTGGTCCCACCCTAGCTGGATACCATTGTATGGGGTAAAGTCGGGGAAAACTGGGATTACCTGGGTTTTTGTTGGTATCGGCACTGGGGTTCTCGGTCCCTAAGGGGGGTAGACCCTGGATCCTTGTGGGGATGCAGAACCTAGTAGCACCCTGAGTCTCTCAGTGTTTCTGTACAACCTGCTGCTGACACTCTAAGCTCAGTGGCCACTTTCGTCCGAGAACATCCTGCTTGAATCCTTGCAATAGCGCGGCCCTGCAGATCAATTGTTAGGTGTCGTCCTTCTCTCTTATGGTGTCAAAATGTGAACTGCATGATGAGTAGATTGTTTAATACCAATTCTAATTGAACCCCGAAACTTATTGGGTGATTCATGGATCAAACACCTGTTGTTAATGTTGCCAATAAGCTCTTTGTTAGAGAACAGAAAGTTGTGCAAAAAGTCCTGACACCTTGAACAGTTGGATATTAGCATCCAAAAGATTAGAGAAGGTCACATTAAAAGGAACCTGTCACCAGATTTGGCAACTATAAGCTGCGGCCACCACCAGTGACCCTTTATATACAATATTCCAGAATACTGTATATAAGAGCCCAGGCCACGCTGTGGAACGTAAAAATCACTTTTATAATACTCACCTTGGGGGCGCTCCGGTCCGATGGGTGTCGCTGCTCTGAAAACCGGTGCCTCCTCTCTGCGGCAATCGGCGTCCTCCTTCTACCCAGCCAAGTGAAGATGACACGTCCTGCGCAGGCGCACTTTGATGTGACCTGCTCAGGGCAGATCAAAGTATTATAGTGCGCATGCGCCGGTGATCTTTAACCTTTCCTCGCGCCTGTGCATTAGAGTACTTTGATCTTCCTTCAGGCGGACAGATCAAAGTGCGCCTGCGCAGGACCGTAATGCCAGCCTGTGTGGATGATGTAGGACATGTCATCCATACTCCGCTGGGCATATGGAGGACGGCGATTGCCGCAGAGAGGAGGCATTTTACTGGAGAGCAGTGACACCCATCGGACCGGACCAACCCCAATAAAAATGATTTTTACGTTGCACAGTGCGGCCTGGGCTCTTATATACAGCTTTCTGGAATGCTGTATATAAGAGCCCACTGGTGGTGGCTGCAGGTTATAAGGGACAAATCTGGTGACAGGTTCCCTTTTTAAGTTCACCTGGAAAAGTTACAGGGCATTATAGGATCATCCTGAAATGTCACCCAGAAGCCAAATATCCCTACATTTTTGTGAGCAGTGTATTGACCCCGACCTGTTGACTCTTTCACCTTCATTTTCATTTTACTATGATCACTGCTTCCATTACAAAAACAATGACAGGATACGGGATCCATCTTATTGACGCCCATTTTTACACACTTTCGGATGTAGCAGACATCGCCCAGGACTTGATTGATGTCATTTTGTTTGATCGCTTTTCGTCATTCACATTAACATACGGAGAATGTGTTTTGCCAAGTGCGGATGAATGAGACTCTGCATTCGGTCTTGTTGTGGCCGTCCTGCCTGCCGTGACTCATCGCTGGTTGTGATCAGGTTTAGCGAGGGAGGAATGTTGGCACAGACACCGGCTCCGAGACCGGTTCAACTGACTCCAGGACTTTGCACTCGAACTATGATCCCCGGCTACTGTTTGGCTTCTATTTACTGCACTTTGTGTTGAATACTATAGTTTTAACTGTGATATATAATATATAATATATCATATATAATATATATATATCTAATATACAAAGCTGAGTGTATGTGTGTGTGTGTATGTATGTTCGCTAAAGAAATCCGCACCGTTGCATTTACAATCACAAAATGTTGCACAGACACTCACTCCATGTGACTCCGGGAATATCATAGACTATGTTTGGGCGGGAAACTTTAACCCCGCGCTTTACAGTTACTCTCCAAAAATCCTGCCTCCATTAAACTGAATGGAGGTGGGAGCTACATGCTATAAATAGCAACTGTCAGTGGTTGCTATAGGCCCAAAATAAACTGTTGATATAACAAGCTTATGTGTGAGATAATAAGATGTCAGTTGGGAGACGGATAGAAAGAGACAGAAAAAGACAGAGACACAGACAGAGACACAGACAGGGAAAGAGACAGAAAGATAGAGGCAGACCTGGAAAGAGGCAGACCTGGAAAGAGGCAGACCTGGAAAGAGGCAGACCTGGAAAGAGGCAGACCTGGAAAGAGGCAGACCTGGAAAGAGGCAGACCTGGAAAGAGACAGACCTGGAAAGAGACAGACTTGGAAAGAGACAGCCCTGGAAAGAGACAGACAGACGGACAAAGAGACAGACGGACAAAGAGACAGACGGACAAAGAGAGGGACAGAAAGACACACACACACAGAGATAGAGACAGACAGACAGATACAGAGATGGAGACAGACTGATACTATTATAGACAGAGAGATAGAGACAGACAGACAGAGACATAGACACAGACAGACAAGGAAAGAGACAGACAAAGAGAAATACAGACAGCAACACACAGACAGAGACTGTGAGAGAGACCGTTACTATCCCGGGCAACGCTGGGTGCTACAGCTAGTAAATAATAACATTAAAACTATAGTATAAAAGATTATTTATATATATATATATATATATATATATAATATATATACAATATATATATATTAGATAGATATGTAGCTATATATATCTTTTATACTATAGTTTTATTTTCGGTTTTTATACATTTATGTAAAATATTTTTATTTCTTTTTATCTCATTTCTACTTATTATAATTATTATACTGATTATTCTCATTGTTACAACAAGCATTCTTGCCTATTCTATTACCTCCTACAGTCTTTATTGGTCAGCGCCACTCTTCTCTCTTCAGACCCCATTTGGACATAGCCGTCAGCCATCTTTCATCCAGGACTCTATGGACATGCTATAAATGCTGTCGGGAAAAAAACCCCGATAAAGACTACTCGCTAGCTCCACTATCATTGTTTGAATAAATATATGCATTGCTCATAAACATTAATAATTTTAGTGTACCTTTTCATCAAACTTTGTGCTCTGCCATTCCTCTGTTGTTCCTCCTGGAAATTAACTTTGAGCTGCTGACAGTGTTGGACTGTGTAAGCTTAATATTTTGTGGAAAGAAAAAGCGCAATAGGGTCTTACCCGGTATATATCCGGGAAAAAATTAAAGGGAATGCACTCACCTTCAGTAGTTGTGACCGTCACAACTACTATAAAAGCTTATTTTGTAGAGATGAAGTCTGCTGCAGCCCCCGTGGTTGATAACAGAGAACAATAGAGAAGGGGTTTTATGCCGCGCTGTTCATCAGGAAGGAGGACAAAGAGATGGTCAATGTTCCTTTATTGTAGCTTGTTGTCTACGCGTTTCAGGAGCTCTGCTCCCTTCATCAGGACATACAGTACAAAAAAAACATATAAGCTTAATATTTACAAGGGGTACAAGGGGGGATCGTAAGCCTAGTTTTGGGGGAGAGTGAGGGGATTGTACATTTTTAAGAGGAATAAGAGACATTTTTAAGAAAAAATGTTCCAGTTGAATAATAAAAGTGTTTACATGTTTTGAGAATTGACTCATTTTTTTTCTTTAATTCCGCTAATATTGAGCTGCAGAAGCGTGATCGTGGTATAGACAATATAAAAAAAGAGAGTAATGACTTTCAATTCTTCAAAATGTGAGGTTTAATGCAAGATTTCACAATCCAGACTGCGTCAATGATTATTTAGATCTATTAGACCTCTTGAGGCCGGTGTACTTACAGTATGTTGTAAATGAATGTCAGAATGGTTGTGTAATCCTTTATGAACGTTGTACTCACGCTCCGCCCACATCGCCTAAGTGACAGCTCCTCAATTTCTCTTCTTCATTCTGTGGTTTAATCTCTGCCCATCCACAGTGACTGATGGCTCCTCAGTGTCCCTCCTCCCTCCTGCTGAATTTCCACTTACTTAGCCTGGTTGACAGGTTTAAAGTGTTCTTCTCCCTGCTACTACTGAATCTCTGCCACTTAGTCTAACTGACAGTTCCTAAATGTCCTTCCTCTATCTTGCTGCTGATTTCCATCCACCTAACCTGATTAAAAATTCCTCAGTGACCCTCCTCCCTGCTGCTGAATCTCTACCCACCTAGCCTGACAGCTCCTCAGTGTCCCCCATGCTGAATCACCACCCACCTTGCATGATTACCAGCTTCTTAGTGTTCCTCCTCCCTCTTGCTGAATCTCCGCTCACCTAGCCTGATTGACAGTTCCCCAGTGCCCCTCCTCCCCGCTGCTGCTGAATCTTCGCCCACCTATCCTGATTGACCATTCCGCAGGGCCCCTCCTTCCTGCTGCTGAATCTCTATCCACCTAGCCTGACAGCTCTTTAGTATCCCTCATGCTGAATCACCACCCACCTTGCATGATTGCCAGCTTCTTAGTGTTCCTCCTCCCTCTTGCTGAATCTATGATCACCTAGCCTGATTGATCATTCCTCAGTGCCCCTCCTCCCTGCTGCTGCTGAATCTCCGCCCACCTATACTATTACTATGTAACTATGTATCCTGATTGACCATTCCTCAGTGCCCTTCCTCCCAGCTGCTGCTGAATCTCTACCCACCTAGCCTGACAGCTCTTCAGTATCCCTCATGCTGAATCACCACCCACCTTGCATGATTGCCAGCTTCTTAGTGTTCCTCCTCCCTCTTGCTGAATCTATGATCACCTAGCCTGATTGATCATTCCTCAGTGCCCCTCCTCCCTGCTGCTGCTGAATCTTTCAGCACCTAGCCTGATTGACAGCTCCTAAGTGTCCCCTCCTCCCCGCTGCTGTTATTGAAATGTTAAACTCCTCTGTACAAGGAATGGTAACAGGAGGCTACTGGAAGAAGGAGAAATGTGCCATGGCTCCACTCAAAGGTTCAAACTCTCTCTGGTTGCTGGTCAGTTTCCCTCTTCGTTGGACCACAGCTTGTTTTTTTTGTGTTGGCCCAACGGCTGAAGGAGCTCATGTCTTATTCTCTTCCTTCCTGTGTCACTTCTATTCAGGTGTGTGCACTTTCTTGGTTGGCCTGCCCAGTCACATTTTGGGAGGGGCTATTTATACTCGTATGCCTCAGTGCCGGCTATATTTCTGGATGGATGGTTGTCTGGAGTCCCAGATCCTCTGCTACTGTTTCCTATTGTGATTCCCTGCAGTTTGTGTGACTCCCTTCCCAGTTATCTCCTATTGTTTCATTTAGGTTTGGGAGGGTTTCCACTCACTCTGTCATTTTTTATGGTTCTTGTATTTCATCATTCCTGTATGACTGTGTTTGCATGTTACTAGCCCTTTGTCTCACCCTCTGCATGTGTGATGTTTATTTATGTTTATTGTTGTTTTACACTTGGTTTATAGCTTTTAGAATGCAATTAAAGGGACTCTGTTATCTCAGTCTTTTTTTATTTACCTGCAATGTTAGCTTAAGCCTCTTATCTTTATCATTAGTGCATCTCAGTGGTATGTGAGTTATAGTCCGACTCCGCCCCCTCTGTGATTAGCAGCTTCTGTATATGGAACTTTGCACTGAAAGCTTGGTGTGGTGCAGCTCTCTTGTGCAAAATCTCAAATCTTTAACTGTGTCAGAATGGCTGCAGCCACTAATTTAAGTGATACATCGTTGAACTCAGAGCCTCTTTGCCTACTTCATGGTGCTCTGAGATGAGGTATCAAAAACCTGCTGATAGATTCCCTTTAACCCAGGGGTGGGCAATTAATTTTGGGATTGGTTTAGAGGGCCGGACTAATATAATTAACTCAGTTCTACCCAATATACTACATCACTACACCCCCTCCATATACTACACCTGTAATAAACTACATCACTACACCCCTATATACTACACCTGTATTATACTACACTCCCTCCATATACCTGTAATATACTACACCCCCATATACACCTGTATTATACTACACCACTATATAATACACCTCCGATATACTACATCATTACACCCCTATATACTACACCTGTAATATACTACATCACTACACCCCATATACTACACCTGTAATATACTACATCACTACACCACTATATAGCACACCTGTAATATACTACAACTCCATATAGTACACCTGTAATATACTACATCACTACACCCCTATATACACCTGTAATATACAACATCACTACACCCCATATGCTACACCTGTAATATACTACATCACTACACCCCATATACTACACCTGTAATATACTACATCACTACACCACTATATAGCACACCTGTAATATACTACAACTCCATATAGTACACCTGTAATATACTACATCACTACACCCCTATATACACCTGTAATATACAACATCACTACACCCCATATGCTACACCTGTAATATACTACATCACTACACCCCATATACTACACCTGTAATATAGTACACCTCCATATAGCACACCTGTAATATACTACAACTCCATATAGTACACCTGTAATATACTACATCACTACACCCCTATATACACCTGTAATATACTACATCACTACACCCCATATACTACACCTCCATATAGCACACCTGTAATATACTACATCACTACACCCCTATATAGCACACCTGTAATATACTACACCTCCATATAGCACACCTGTAATATACTACATCACTATACCCCCATATACTACACCACTATATACACCTCCATATAGCACACCTGTAATATACTACATCACTATACCCCCATATACTACACCACTATATACACCTCCGTATAGCACACCTGTAATATAGTACACCTCCATATAGCACACCTGTAATATACTACATCACTATACCCCCATATACTACACCACTATATACACCTCCGTATAGCACACCTGTAATATAATACACCTCCATATAGCACACCTGTAATATACTACATCACTATACCCCCATATACTACACCACTATATACACCTCCGTATAGCACACCTGTAATATAGTACACCTCCATATAGCACACCTGTAATATAATACACCTCCATATAGTACACCTGTAATATACTACACCTCCATATAGCACACCTGTAATATACTACAACTCCATATAGTACACCTGTAATATACTACATCACTACACCCCTATATACACCTGTAATATACTACATCACTACACCCCTATATACACCTGTAATATACTACATCACTACACCCCATATACTACACCTCCATATAGCACACCTGTAATATACTACATCACTACACCCCTATATAGCACACCTGTAATATACTACACCTCCATATAGCACACCTGTAATATACTACATCACTATACCCCCATATACTACACCACTATATACACCTCCATATAGCACACCTGTAATATACTACATCACTATACCCCCATATACTACACCACTATATACACCTCCGTATAGCACACCTGTAATATAGTACACCTCCATATAGCACACCTGTAATATAATACACCTCCATATAGTACACCTGTAATATACTACACCTCCATATAGTACACCTGTAATATACTACACCTCCATATAGCACACCTGTAATATACTACACCTCCATATAGCACACCTGTAATATACTACACCTCCATATAGCACACCTGTAATATACTACGTCACTACACCCCCATATACTACACCACTATATACACCTCCATATAGCACACCTGTAATATACTACACCCCCATATGTCACACACCCTGCTCCCCATACAGCCTGCACCCCCATATCACACACACTACACCCCCATATGTCACACACCCTGCCCACATATCTCACCCTGCCTGTACCCCAACTTACCCCTCTCAAACACTCTGCACCCCTTCACATCCTTCTGTCAGTCTGCAGCCCTTATATGCCACTCACCCTGCAACTCCAACTTTCCACATATGCCACTCACCCTGCAGCCCCCCTCCCCCTCATGTCCCCTCTTTTCTTATTACCAGTCATGTGTCCACATCTCCTTCAGGATTCACTATCTTTCCTTTCTGCCCGGCATCCTGTGTCTCCTCCCACACAGTCACATGGGCGTGACATCATCGCAGGTCCTGCAAGCAGCAAGATGAATTATTCCGTCTGCTGTGCTGCTCCTTCTCCTGCCCGGCGGGAACTTTTGAAATGACACACGCAGCGCAGTACTGATAACGTCAGAGCGTGCGCATGTGTCACTGACAATTAGTGCCGGCAGGGAACAGAGGAAAGACTCCTGCGTTCCGCTGCCTGCACTGACTGTGCGGACCTGCACAGGATCTCTCCCTGCTCGGCACGCTGCAGCCCGGCTCCACTGCACCGGCTGAAGACGGGCGGGCCGGTCACAGAGAGCAGGCGGGCCGGATGTGGCCCGCGGGCCGCCCCTTGCCCAGGTCTGCTTTAACCCCTTAACGACCGCTGGCGGTAATATTACATCCTAGCGGTCAGTGTTAATTCCCGCGGGCTGCTGCAAGCTGCCTGCAGCGACCAGCGCACATGTCAGCTGATTTATACCAGCTGACTTGTGTTCCTGCCAGGCACGGGTGGAATTGCGTTCCTCCCATGCCTTTTAACCCCTTAAATGGCGCTGTCAAGATGTGACAGCGCAATGTTAAGAGCAACCGCGGTAGATCTGTACTCACAGGCCGATACCAGAAGTCATGTGATGTGATCACCTGGATCCGGTGGTTGTAATGGCTCCTGTAGCTCACATGACTCAGGTCCTGTAAGAAGCAGCCAAGTACTGGCTGTTACAAGAGATTATCATTTCTCTCGGTCTGAGCGGTGCTGCTCTGATCGGGAGAAATGAATGAGCGATCAGACTGCTGATCCTTATAGTCCCCTAGGGGGTCTAGTAAAAAAAAAAGAAAAAAAAATGTTAAAAAAAACGTTATGCAAAAATTAAAAAAAATAAAAAAAACCTAAAAGTTCAAATCACCCCCCTTTCGCTGTGTTGAAAATTAAAGGAATAACCAATATTCACACATTTGGTATCGCTGTGATCAGAAATGCCCGATCTATCAAAATATAAAATAAATTAATCTGATCGGTAAACGGCGTAGCGGCAAGAAAATTCTAAACGACAAAACTACGTTTATTGATCGCTACAAATTTTGCGCAAAATGCAGTAACAGGCGATCAAAACGGAGCATCTGTGAAAAAATGCTACCGTTAAAAATGTCACTTCGAGATGCAAAAATTAAGCTGCCTCTAAGCCATAGATCCTGAAAAATAAAAAAATAAGAACGCTATGGGTTGCGGAAAATGGCTCAAAACGTGCGCCACTTTTTTTCGGACAGACTTCAGATTATTTTTAACCCCTTAGATAAAAGTAAACCTATACATGTTTGGTGTCTACAAACTCGCACTGACCTGAGGCATCACACCTACACATCAGTTTTACCATATTCTGAACACAGTGAAAAAAAATATCTCAAAAACAAAAGAGCTATCGCACTTTAATTTTTGGATTTTTTTTGCCGTTTTCCAGTACGCTATATGGTAAAATTCATGCCTGATGAAGAGACCTGAGTAGTCTCGAAAGCTTGCAATTATTACCATCTTTTCAGTTAGCCATTAAAAGGTATCAACCACTGAGGACTTTCTGTTCTTTTAAACAATTTTTTTTATCTCTACTGGCTAACACGGTACAAAGATATATTTTACTGGTTTCATTTTAAAGTACAACTCGTAATATAAAAAATATTTAAATAATAATAAATAAATAAAACTGTTACATGTCTCGGAAGAAAAATTTGAAAAAAAAAACCTGAAAGCACAAAATCAGCCGGTCGTGAAGGGGTTAAGGACACTCAGGGTCAGTAACGACTGACGCCATTACGTGATCTTAAGGTGACAGCCTCCACTTTGAGGCAGGGACAAATCATTTCTAGGGCAAGTGTGGTGCCCCTGAGGCTTCAGACGCCACAGGGTAGTGCACCTCACCCGGTGTGCACTGCTCATATCGGATATGGAGGAGGTAGTCACCGGTAACCACCACTAAAACACTCATCCAACACATAAGACAGGAGTTCTTCCACTGGGACCGGGCTAGGGTAGGTGCTGGGGTGGCCATCATGAGGTATGGGACCTCTTGCCCATTAGTTCATGAATCCGGGAGATGGAGCACCCACAGGGGAAGTGAGGAGCCATCTCACACACACCAGTCAGTCAGAAGTTAGCTCCGGGCGCAGCAGCATCTGGAACGGACTGGGGAACTAGCAAGAAAAAACACGGATAGTTCGGGGCCCGTGGTCCGGAGCTAGAGGCTCGACCTGGGTTCTTAGGAAGGAAGGGGGATCCCAGGGTTCACGGATAGTGCAGAAGGCACCCATGTCCCGTTCCACGGCCAGGAGCTGGGGGTGGAGGGAAACCATCGAAATGAGACACGCAGAAGGAAACACCGGCCTCCGAAGTATCCGGGATCGGCTGAGGCCCATCACAGCGGGACGCAGCACATCAAGGGCAGAGTGAGTTCAGTGAGTAAAGAGAACTTGAACTGCATCCTCTGTGTCGTCCCGTCGTGCCGGCATCTTCATCGTCGTGCCCCTCCGCAATAGGCGACTACTACCGCCATTGTCCTCTCTGGGGCCTAGCTCTACCTGTGGAGATCTGAAACACCTGAGCTGCGTCACCATCCGCCCCAGAAGAGAAAGCACCAGCAGCGGCGGCTCCTACTGGCCGCAAATCATAGGTGGCGTCACGAATAATAACTACCCCCATCATCCCCATCCCAAAGCCTTTATTGACACCGGACAGGGTCACGGAACAGGGCGAGGCCACCCAGGAGAAGAACTGCGGCACGGTGACGGGTAACCTCCAACCCCGTGGGTGTGTCACAAGTTTTAGCCTGTATGGGACCGGTGGATTTCGGGTTTGACATCTCACCCCTTCCCGGTGAGCGGTTTAGTCGCAACAAATTCTTACTTAGAATTTGGCACAGTAATAGAACAACTCTCCGTTGTCATGTCTCATCTTTTACTAATATAAAGCAGAAAATAATTTTAAAAAAAGTATTAACACAAGAACACGAGACTGGTCCGGTCCTTGAGATATTCTGTTTCGGAACCCTTGCGGTGATCTGATATTTGGAAAAAAATGTGCCTTTTCCCCCTAAAGAAAAAACAGCACCACCTGGGCCATTTGTGGTATGGCAGCCCAGGCCCATTAATTTGAATGTAGTCAACCTGCATTACCAGAGTCCGCCTATTGACAAGAGTGGCGCTGTTTTGTTTAATCCAAAGCTGTTTTTGCTCAGCTTCATATACAACATGTTGTGATTCTTCTACATCTCATCTTCATGAAGGCTCAAGAACGTGTATTGTTTTGGGGAGTGAAATAAACCTCCGTATCATGGGCCGTGCGGATGTATCACCTCTTGTAAAATAAAAGATATGAAATAAATCTATATCATATTGTGTACGATGATTGTGTTCATGGCCCAGCTAATTACCGGGATCCTGTTCTTCAGTGTTGAGCGGCGGGCTCTCGGAGACACGTTGCTGGCGCTGATCCCAGTTTCTGCGTTGTCGGAGAGTGAGTTCTGTAAGTGGCGCGCTGTTTACAGAAGATTTTAGCAAAGTTGTAGAACTAGGAATTAATTAGCGCCAGTCCCATGGTGAGGACTTGGTTTACATTACTGTGCGGATACGATGATGCGCGGCGCACGCTCCAATCTGGAGCATCCGGTGATAGGAACGCTGGGACTGGGGGGCTCGCAGTGTTATATCCAGACATGTTCCTTTCACCTTCATTCTGTGTCACATGCCTATGAGACCGTGAGGAGACCCTCGGACGGTCCAGACAGAGAACCATGGATGTGCGAAAACCCGAAGTAATGGCTGATAACAAGGAAGAATAGATTGTAGTCTCCTGCCCTACAGTCCCCTCCCTCTGTCATGGCTGACAACAGGGAGTAATAGATTGTAGTCTCCTGCCCTACAGTCCCCTCCCTCTGTCATGGCTGACAACAGGGAGTAATAGATTGTAGTCTCCTGCCCTACAGTCCCCTCCCTCTGGAATGGCTGACAACAGGGAGTAATAGATTGTAGTCTCCTGCCCTACAGTCCCCTCCCTCTGTAATGGCTGACAACAGGGAGTAATAGATTGTAGTCACCTGTCCTACAGTCTCCTCCCCCAGTAATGGCTGATAACGGAGTAATAGATTGTAGTCACCTGTCCTACTGTCTCCTCCCATAGTAATGGCTGATAACAGGGAGTAATAGATTGTAGTCACCTGTCCTACAGTCCCTCCAGTAATGGCTGATAACGGAGTAATAGATTGTAGTCACCTGTCCTACTGTCTCCTCCCCCAGTAATGGCTGATAACGGGGAGTAATAGATTGTAGTCACCTGTCCTACAGCCCCCCCCCCCCCAAGTAATGGCTGATAAATGGAGTAATAGATTGTAGTCACAGTCTCCTCCCCCAGTAATGGCTGATAACAGAGAGTAATAGATTGTAGTCACCTGTCCTACAGTCTCCTCCCCCAGTAATGGCTGGGGGACAGTGTTTTTTTCCAAACCTCGAAACCTCTTTTAAGCCAATCACCTGTTCCCCTTTGCTCTCTCTTGCTATCTTACTGCATCTACATCCCTGTCTTCCCCCCTTCTTCAGTCTTCTATCTAACTATAGACATTAGTAGATGTAGCAGAGCTCAGAAAGCTAACCCCACCCACACCACAGCTCTCTGAGTACATTTTCTATTGACAGTGAGCTGCTTATCAGAGGAGGGGGAGTGGTTGAACCTGGTGTCACACAGGACCCAGTAAAGGCAATTATAATCTCCTTGTGATAAAACACTAATTGTATTAAAACAGCACACAGCTTAGTGACAAATCCATGAAATCAGTGTTTCACTCCCTAACTCGCATTGTTCTCAAGTTACATAGCAAAACCTGCTGACCGATTCCCTTTAAGCTTGTCAGGTGGCTACCTGAGGAAGGGGGAGGTTGTACCCCCGAAACGCGTAGTGGCATGTAAATAATTAATAAATCTACATCCCAAATAACCTCATCACTACCTTTCTGAGCAGTGCAGCGAAACCGTGCATTTTTTCTTTTTTTCCCTGCTTTATTTAACCTGAGCCCTTTTAAAAACTGTTTTGATCCAATGGAGAACTTTTTTTTTATGTACACACCTATATCTGTCGGCAGCTGCTTGCCTGCATATTGATCGTTTCCAGCTAGAATATTTAGTTCTCTACACTGGAAAAAGTAAAAGGTTGAAGTCAGTGCATAATTGTTAGGGAAGCAAGTGTTATTAGTTTTATATTACAGACATTGTCATTTGGAAGGATTCCTTAAAGAGAGTGTGTCGGCAGGTTTTTGCTATTTAAAAGGAGAGCAACATTATGTAGGGGCACAGAGCCTGATACCAGGGATGTGTCACTTGCTGTAGCTACACTACAATAAGTGTTTTATCAGCAGTAGATTATCAGTGCAGAACTAGGTGTCCTGTGTCAGGTAGTCCAGCTAACTTGTGTAACCTCGCCCCCATCACTGATTGGCTGACAATGTATAGTGTAGACAGGAAGCTGCCAATCACTTTAATGAATTGATGCATTAGTGCTGAGTTTCCCTGCAGCGCCCCTACAGGGCAAATTAAATATTACATGTGGCAATTGTGGCGCCCTGGACTAGCCAGGTCGTCACAGGTACTGCAACACACACCCCCACCCCGAGACAGGCAGATCAGCCAGACACAAAATCCTTGTTGCCCCCCTCCAGGGGCTGATGTCCACACCAGGTGGGGTGGAGTCAGGCGGTTGGCCCCACCCACTGAGGAGTTCACAGTCCTGGAGGCAGGAAAAGGAAGTCAGATCAGTTAGGGAAGTGTAAGTGAAAGGAGTGAAGTAGCAGTGGAGGAGTAAACTGACCGTGTCCGGGTGTGTGGCCCGGGCACTAAGAGCAAGGTTGGCAGACGGTGGTGGCCGTCTGCAGGAGAGGCAGATCAACGCGGAACTGTAGGACCGGGGTCGGGCAGTGTCCCGCCGGTACCGAATCGGGGAGCGAAGTGAAGCCAGCACACACCGGCAGGGCCTGCGGACCCCGACCAGGCTTGGAGTCGCCGTTAAGAGGTCAAATCCGTTAGTGACTGGAACCCCAGGGGTTTCCTAACATCCAAGACCCGATAGAAGGCAACCGTCCGACCAGAAGAAGGAAATACAGCTACCGCCACAGCTAGAGTTCCAAGGGCCAGAGCCTGCGGGCAAAAGGGCTCCTCCGGCACATATATACGCTGGGGAGCGGGTTACTGGTGGGAAGCCATCGGAGCCGAACATACACAAAGATGCAGGGAAAGGCAGCCACCACCAACCGTCCAGGAGAAGCCACAGCAGCCGGCTGCGGGACCCGTCCATCCAGCCGTTTGGTTTACCAGAGACTTTGCGTACATTTGTGGCTGAGTGAGTACAACCGTGCCATCCGGCACCGCGCTGCGCAGTCCAGGCTGCAAGCCCTGCCTCCCCGTCACCTCACCGGGCCCCGGGACCACCAACCCCTACCCACGGAGGTTGGAAAACAACATCCCAGCTGCTCCCTACCATCGCTCCCAGGATCCCCGTCACCAGCAGCGGTGGTGCCCAACCTCACCACAACCCGTGGGTGGCGTCACGGACTAAAATCCCCCAAACCAACCACCCCTTTCACTCACGGGCGAGGAGCGCCGCTCGAGTCCCCGGATCCGGCCCACCGCTCGAGCCACCGAGCAGCCATCGCAGCAGCGCCGGACCCGAGCGTTAGTAAGCGCAGCGCAGTGGCGTCCTCCCCGCCTGCGACACAATCACAGAGGAAAAAAGTCCCGCACCACACAGCTTTACCTTGTGGGGTGTTGCACCAGCATGGGAATCAGCTCAGGCACTCTGATCCCGGCTCAGAGGTGCACGTCTGTTAAGATAGAAGGTTCCATATGTAGTCCTTAGAAGAGATAGACTGCACTCTCCGGAATATGCCAAAAGATCTTCTTTATTAATTATCGGTGCAAGGTAAAAAGCAGGAGAGTAGCTAGGTGCAGGGCCCCTCACGGACGACGACCGTTTCGCGTCTAATCACGCTTCAACAGGTCCACTAGTGGACCTGTCGAAGTGTGACTACACGCGAAACGGCCGTCGTCCGTGAGGGGCCCTGCACCTAGCTACTCTCCTGCTTTTTACCTTGCACCGATAATTTAAAAAAGAAGATCTTTTGGCATATTCCGGAGAGTGCAGTCTATCCTATGGACTAAATATTACATGTAGGTTGGCCATGCAGGGTAGAAAACGTGCAGGGTCCTCCACAGGAAGAAACTTTCTTTCAAGCTGCTCCACAAAACTGTCCTTTTAAGGAACCTAATTTACCGCAGGGGGCGCTTCATTTTACGTTGATCCGTATCACCGGCGCTCGGATCCAGTTTTCGGGGGTCTCTGTAATCAGGTCAGCAGTATACATTGTAACATGTTCCTGATATTTAGATCTTGCGGTGTAATTGTGAATTCCTGCAATTACTGCATTTCCACCAGAGCAGGACGGGTAACGTCAAGAATCCTTAAAATCACGGATTCCAAGAAAGAAAATCAAAACTTCCTGCTCTCGTCTGTTTGTTTTTCTAGTTTATTAGGAAATATCTGTTTTACTTTTTGAAGATTAGTTTAGCAGCTGCGAGGCATGTGTTACATCATAGTCTGAAGCCTCGTTAAGTGGATTGTGGAAGAAAAACCCTATAAACCGTTCCCTTTATGATGTGTATCGGAGTGAAATGTATGGGATTACTGGCTCGCGTCGGCCCGTGGTAACTGAATGCTTTACCAACTTTTCTATTGATTTTAGAGCAGACCGGCGGTCAAGTTTGTGATTCTCGAAGTGTTTCCGCTCAATCCTTAAGAAAAGATTTGCCACATGTCGGTCCTTTTTTATATGCCCTAGGAGGTTCCCCGGGGGAAGGGGGGCTGGCACACCAAAAGCAAGTGAATAGAACGAAGGCCGGTTTCAGACGTCCATGTTTAATCAGGTACAAGCCACATGCAAAAGTATGGTCATACAGTGCCTACAAGTAGTATTCAACCCCCTGCAGATTTAGCAGGTTTACACATTCGGAATTAACTTGGCATTGTGACATTTGGACTGTAGATCAGCCTGGAAGTGTAAAATGCACTGCAGCAAAAAAGAATGTTATTTCTTTTTTTATTTTTTTTTTTTTAAATTGTGAAAAGTTTATTCAGAGGGTCATTTATTATTCAACCCCTCAAACCACCAGAATTCTGTTTGGTTCCCCTAAAGTATTAAGAAGTATTTCAGGCACAAAGAACAATGAGCTTCACATGTTTGGATTAATTATCTCTTTTTCCAGCCTTTTCTGACTAATTAAGACCCTCCCCAAACTTGTGAACAGCACTCATACTTGGTCAACATGGGAAAGACAAAGGAGCATTCCAAGGCCACCAGAGACAAGATCATGGAGGGTCACAAGGCTGGCAAGGGGTACAAAACCCTTTCCAAGGAGTTGGGCCTACCTGTCTCCACTGTTGGGAGCATCATCCAGAAGTGGAAGGCTTATGGAACTACTGTTAGCCTTCCACGGCCTGGACAGCCTTTAAAAGTTTCCACCCGTGCCGAGGCCAGGCTTGTCCGAAGAGTCAAGGCTAACCCAAGGACAACAAGGAAGGAGCTCCGGGAAGATCTCATGGCAGTGGGGACATTGGTTTCAATCAATACCATAAGTAACGTACTCCACCGCAATGGACTCTATTCCAGACGAGCCCGTAAGGTACCTTTACTTTCAAAGCGTCATGTCAAGGCTCATCTACAGTTTGCTCATGATCACTTGGAGGACTCTGAGACAGACTGGTTCAAGGTTCTCTGGTCTGATGAGACCAAGATCGAGATCTTTGGTGCCAACCACACACGTGACGTTTTGAGACTGGATGGCACTGCATAAGACCCCAAGAATACCATCCCTACAGTCAAGCATGGTGGTGGCAGCATCATGCTGTGGGGCTGTTTCTCAGCCAAGGGGCCTGGCCATCTGGTCCGCATCCATGGGAAGATGGATAGCACGGCCTACCTGGAGATTTTGGCCAAGAACCTCCGCTCCTCCATCAAGGATCTTAAGATGGGTCGTCATTTCATCTTCCAACAAGACAACGACCCAAAGCACACAGCCAAGAAAACCAAGGCCTGGTTCAAGAGGGAAAAAATCAAGGTGTTGCAGTGGCCTAGTCAGTCTCCTGACCTTACCCCAATTGAAAACTTGTGTAAGGAGCTCAAGATTAAAGTCCACATGAGACACCCAAAGAACCTAGATAACTTGGAGAACATCTGCATGGAGGAGTGGGCCAAGATAACTCCAGAGACCTGTGCCGGCCTGATCAGGTCTTATAAAAGACGATTATTAGCTGTAATTGCAAACAAGGGTTATTCCACAAAATATTAAACCTAGGGGTTGAATAATAATTGACCCACACTTTTATGTTGAAAATTTATTAAAATTTAACTGAGCAACATAACTTGTTGGTTTGTAAGATTTATGCATCTGTTAATAAATCCTGCTCTTGTTTGAAGTTTGCAGGCTCTAACTTATTTGCATCTTATCAAACCTGCTAAATCTGCAGGGGGTTGAATACTACTTGTAGTCACTGTACATGTGTCACACATGTGACACCTGTGTTTGCATACGTGTGACACGTACCGGAGAAAACACGGGTCTTTGAAATAAAAAGATTTTCTATACTCACCTGTATCCAGCGCTGCTGTCTCCGGCTCTGCTGCTTCTGACCCCCGCTAATTATGCTCATGGAATATTCACTACACCTCAGACCTGGAAGCAGGAGCAGCGGTGAGGACAGCATCACCGGTGACAGGTGAGTATCCAGCAAACACTGTGTATGTGCAGTGACGTCCTGGAGGTCATCAGAGTTCCCAATGAACTCTGATGACCTCCTGATGACACCCCCGCTACAGTGGATGTCACGACAGTGACTTCACGGGTTCATCAGAGTTCATTGGGAACTCTGATGACCTCCTGGACGTCACTGCACACACACTGCTTGCGGCATACTGACCTGTCACCGGCGATGCTGTCCCCGGCGCTGCTCTTGCTTCCAAGTCCGAGGTGCAGTGTATATTCTATGAGCATAATTAGCGGGGTCAGAAGCAGCAGTGCCGGAGACAGCAGCGCTGGATACAGGTGAGCATAGCAAATCTTTTTATTTCAGAGTCCCGTGTTTTCTCCGGTACGTGTCACACTGATGATAAACAGATCACATCAGTGTGCGATCCGTGTGACACCCATGATGCTGGAGAAAAAATAGACATGTCTCCGTGTGTGCGGGGCCATGAGGGGTCACACAGTCCATGTGAAAACACGGATGTGTGTAACGCCAGAGAATAAGATGGGTACGTGTGGCATCTGTGTTAAAAAATCGATATCACACATACCTGAAAAACGGACATCTGAAAGCAGCCTAAATGAGATTTCTTAAAGTGTAACAAAACTTTAACCCCTTCAGCCCCAAGCCTATTTTGACCCTAAAGACCAGGCCATTTTTTGCAATTCTGACCAGTGTCACTTTATGAGGTTATAACTCTGGAACGCTGCAGCGGATCCCGGTGATTCTGAGATTGTTTTTTCGTGACATATTGGGCTTCATATTAGTGGTAAATTTAGGCCGATATTTTTTGCATTTTTTTGTGAAAAAAACGGAAATTCCACGAAAATATTGAAAAAATTGTAATTTTCAAACTTTGAATTTTTATGCTCTAAAACCAACGAGACATATGACACAAAATAATTAATAAATAACATTTCCAACATGTCTATTTGACATCAGAACAATTTTGGGGAAAAAAAAAAAATTTAAGGAAGTTATAGGGGTTCAAAGTTTATGAGCAATTTCTCATTTTTACAACAAAATTTACAAAGCCACTTTTTTTAGGGACCACATCACATTTGAAGCAATTTTGAAAGGTCTACATGACACAGAACACCCAAAAGTGACACCATTCCAAAAACGGCACCCCTCAGGCTACTCAAAACCACATTCAAGAAGGTTATTAACCCTTCAGGTGCTTCACAGTAACTAAAGCAATGTGGAAGGAAAAAATGAACATTTTACTTTTTGCAACAAAAATGTTAATTTAGCCTCAAATATTGCATATTCACAAGGGTAGCAGGATTAAATGAACCCCCAAAATTTGTTGGGCAATTTCTACTGAACACGCAGATACCTCATATGTGGCGAAAAACCACTGTTTGGGCGCACGGCAGGACTCGGAAGGGAAGGAGCGCCATTTGACTTTTTTGAACAGAAAATTAGCTGGAATCGTTAGCCGCACCATGTTGCGTTTGGAGAGCCCCTGAGGTGCCGAAACAGTGGAGCTCCCCCACATGTGACCCCATTTTGGAAACTAGACCCCTCATGGAATTTATCTAGATGTTTAATGAGCACTTTGAGCCTCTGGGGGCTTCACAAAAGTTAAGAGTTGAGCTGTGAAAATAAAAAAATTTTGTTTTACCACAAAATTGTTACTTCAACCAGGTAGCTTTTTTTTCACAAGGGTATCAGGAAAAATTGCACCATAAAATGTATTGTGCAATTTCTCCTGAGTACACAGACACCTCATATGTGGTGGAAATAAAATGTTTGGGCGCACAGCAGGGCTCGGAAGGCAAGGAGCGTCATTTGACGTTTCAAACGCAAAATTGTCTGGGATAATTAGCGTATTCCATGTTGCGTTTGGAGACCCCCTGAGGTGCCGAAACAGTGGAGCTCCCCCACATGTGACCCCATTTTGGAAACTAGACCCCTCATGGAATTTATCTAGATGTTTATTGAGCACTTTGAGCCTCTGGGGGCTTCACAAAAGTTAATAGAGTTGAGCCGTGAAAATAAAAAAAAACTTTTTTACCACAAAATTGTTACTTCAACCAGGTAGCTTTTTTTTTCACAGGGGTATCAGGAAAAATTGCACCATAAAATGTATTGTGCAATTTCTCCTGAGTACGCAGATACCTCATATGTGGTGGAACTCAAATGTTTGGGCGCACAGCAGGGCTCAGAAGGCAAGGAGCGTCATTTGACGTTTCAAACGCAAAATTGTCTGGGATAATTAGCGTATTCCATGCTGTTTGGAGACCCCCTGAGGTGCCGAAACAGTGGAGCTCCCCCACATGTGACCCCATTTTGGAAACTAGACCCCATGGCATAGAAAAAAAATAAACAGCGGAAGATAGGGGGGGGGGGCGGCAGATGGGGCGGCAGCAGATGGGGGGGCAGCGGCATATAAAGGGAGCATCTGTGATTGTGAGACTGCGGCTGGGATAGGGTGGGGGCGGATGGGAGAGGGCGCAGTGGATGCAGGAGCGGCAGAGGATGGGGGAGGGGGCGGGTGGGGGGGATGGGTGGGAAGTGGAGTGGGAGGTGAGATTGGGGATAGTTACCCTACAGGATGGATCTAGGCTGGATCACAGGAGATGAAGGAGGCAGCAGATCGGGGAGGGTGAGAGGTGGGGGAGGGAGCGCAGCGCAGATCACGGAGGAGACAGGTGAGCAGAGCACAGATCACGGAGGAGACAGGTGAGCAGAGCACAGATCACGGGGGTGAGAGGTGAGGGAGAGCGGACAGCAGATCACGGGGGTGACAGGTGAGGGAGCACAGATCATGGGGGTGAGAGGTGAGAGAGCGCAGATCACGGGGGAGACAGGTGAGCAGAGCGCAGATCACGGGGGTGAGAGGTGGAGGGAGAGTGGACAGCAGATCACGGGGGTGACAGGGGAGGGAGCACAGATCACGGCGGTGACAGGGGAGGGAGCGCACATCACGGCGGTGACAGGGGAGGGAGCGCACATCACGGCGGTGACAGGGGAGGGAGCGCACATCACAGCGGTGACAGGGGAGGGAGCGCACATCACGTCGGTGACAGGGGAGGGAGCGCACATCACGGCGGTGACAGGGGAGGGAGCGCACATCACGGCGGTGACAGGGGAGGGAGCGCACATCACGTCGGTGACAGGGGAGGGAGCGCACATCACGTCGGTGACAGGGGAGGGAGCGCACATCACGGCGGTGACAGGGGAGGGAGCGCACATCACGTCGGTGACAGGGGAGGGAGCGCACATCACGGCGGTGACAGGGGAGGGAGCGCACATCACGGCGGTGACAGGGGAGGGAGCGCACATCACGGCGGTGACAGGGGAGGGAGCGCACATCACGGCGGTGATAGGGGAGGGAGCGCACATCACGGCGGTGACAGGGGAGGGAGCGCACATCACGGTGGTGACAGGGGAGGGAGCGCACATCACGGCGGTGACAGGGGAGGGAGCGCACATCACGGCGGTGACAGGGGAGGGAGCGCACATCACGGCGGTGACAGGGGAGGGAGCGCACATCACGGCGGTGACAGGGGAGGGAGCGCACATCACGGCGGTGACAGGGGAGGGGGCGGGTAGCTGACCACGGGGGTGAGAGGTGGGGGGAGCGTGCAGCACATCACGTAGGGGAGGGGGCGAGCAGCACATCACGGAGGGGAGGGGGCGAGCAGCACATCACAGAGGGGAGGGGGCGAGCAGCACATCACGGAGGGGAGGGGGCGAGCAGCACATCACGGAGGGGAGGGGGCGAGCAGCACATCACGGAGGGGAGGGGAGGGGGCGAGCAGCACATCACGGAGGGGAGGGGGCGAGCAGCACATCACGGAGGGGAGGGGAGGGTAGGGGGCGAGCAGCACATCACGGAGGGGAGGGGGCGAGCAGCACATCACGGAGGGGAGGGGCCGAGCAGCACATCACGGAGGGGAGGGGGTGAGCAGCACATCACGGAGGGGAGGGGAGGGGGTGGGCACTGATCACGAGGGGGAGGGGCCGGGCAGCAGATCGGAGGGAGCGGTGGCACTATGACAGATGGAGGAGGACAGGGTGCGCGATCCCTGTCCTCCTCCATCTGTCATAGTGCCACCGCTCCCTCCGATCTGCTGCACGGAGGTGAGGGGCCGGGCAGCAGATTGGGGGGAGAGGTGGCACTGTGGCAGATGGAGGGTGGCGGCGGCAGCGGATCGGGAGGTGTGGGGGTGAGGGTGCGGGCAGGAGATCGGGGAGACAGGTGGCAGATCGCGGAGGGCAGCGGCGGATCGGGACGCTTTTCGTACAGTGCAATGGCAGCGCGGCAACTTCCGGGTCCCATGCTCCGGTCTCATAACAGCATGGGACCGGAGCTTGTCGCCCTGCCATTGCACTGTGTACAGTCACTCACTGTGCTCAGTGTGCTGGCGTGCTGCAGGGACAAGTGAAGCTGATGGGGGTGGTCGCCGGCAACAGGTCCACTGTGATTGGAGAAATCGGTCACAAGGTCGATCTCTCCAATCAGAGCATTGGAGCTGGGGGAGGGTGATCCAGTGAGGTCACCCAGCTCCAGCCAATGGCCAGTGCTACAGCTGCACTGGCCTGGGCTGGATTTCAATGTTTCAGTCATTTTAAATGGCTGGAACATTACAGTGGCTGTGATTGGTTGAGCGGCGTTCGTCAGCCAATCACAGCCTCCGTAGGTCCGGGGAGGAGGCACCACCCCTCCTAAGGTCAGGAACAGGTCCCCTCCTCCCCGAATCTGCGGTTTTTGTTAACATATTGCAGTCACCGGAGGCTCCGGTGCCGCGATTCCGCCATGACGGAAAGATCCGTCCTTGGTCGTTCAGGCCGAGGGCACAAGGACGGATCTTTCCGTCCATGGTCGTGAAGGGGTTAAAAAAAAAAAAAGTTTTAATATTTTGTAGTTCCTTGAAGGGTCGTTCTCATAATCTGTCTTTAGGACCAGACTGTGTCCCAGCTTTCGGCTTACCTTTAAGGGGAATCTGTCAAAAGGAATGGCCCTTCTAAACCGTCTATAATGGAAAGTTGAATAAAATGAAATCTTGATATCTGCGATCTGATGTCTTATTCCAAATAAATCAATGCTTTTCCTAATATGTAAATGAGCTGTTAAGATCTATGGGCCAGGCATAGATCTGACATGCAGTGACTAGCGGGGTTCTGCCAGGTACAAGACAACTCCCGGCAAGCGCTGAAATACACAGGATACACAGAGAACACAATAGAACCTTTGGGCCCTGGCGCTAGGGAGATGGGTCACCTCCTAACACTCACCTGAGGCTGATCTCTGCTTTCCCTAACGTCTCTATATGGGTGCTTCCTCACTTGACCTAAACTCACCCTGGCTAGAGAGAAGGCCAGTGAGAGCACTAGTCTCACCACTGCAATAATACAACCCAAGGGAAGGGAAACACAGGGGGGAAATAGAACTCCTTTTATGATCACTTGCTTTGAACTCACCCTGGCTAGTGAGAAGGCCAGCGGGAGCACTAGTCTCATCACTGCAATAATACAACACAAGGGAAGGGAGACACAGGGGGGGAGGGGGGAATAGAACTTCTTTGATGAGCACTTGCTCTGAACTCACCCTGGCTAGTGAGAAGGCCAGCGAGAGCAGTAGTCTCATCACTGCAATAATACAACCCAAGGGAAGGGAAACACAGGGGGGAAATAGAACTCCTTTTATGATCACTTGCTTTGAACTCACCCTGGCTAGTGAGAAGGCCAGCGGGAGCACTAGTCTCATCACTGCAATAATACAACACAAGGGAAGGGAGACACAGGGGGGGAGGGGGGAATAGAACTTCTTTGATGAGCACTTGCTCTGAACTCACCCTGGCTAGTGAGAAGGCTGGCAAGATCACTAGTCTCACCACTGCAATAACAGAACACAAGGGAAGACAGGAGGAGACCGATAGGGATTACAGATAGGGACACAGGAGGGAAATAGAACTCCTTTGATGAGCACTTGTTCTGAACTCACCCTGGCTAGTGAGAAGGCTGGCGAGAGCACTAGTCTCATCACTGCAATAATACAACACAAGGGAAAAGAAATAGACAGGAGGGAAATAGAATTCTCCAAGCTTCACCAACACCGCTAAACATCACAGCTGCAACTGTCACAACTCCTCAGCTTCTTCCAGAGACAGGCTCCTTCCAAACTGGTCAGCATAAGAATGAAGGTTTTATAACGGGCATCAGATGGTGGTAAGACATGTGACTTTTTATAGTGAAGGTGAGTTGTAACGAAAGAGCTGAACCTGTGATTAAAGCTACAAAGGACAGCCAGATAGGAAAGAGTTCTTAACCCCCACAGCACTAAAAGCAAGTAGATTTCACTCAAATACAAGTAGTGGATCTACGAGCAATAAGGTGGTGTTCTGATCCCAGAATTGCCAGAGGTTTTCTCAGAGTAGGAAATACTCATGACAAGATCTCCCTAAGAATATAAAATCAAAGAAACTCGTGGGACACACTCGATTTATGTTTGTTTGGTCCTTTATTCACATTCCTAAGGAAGAGACAATTTGAATAAAGGACCAAACAAACCTAAATCTAGTGAATACCGGGATTTTCTTTGATTTTTAGATTATCTATTCCACGAGCACCACGGAAGGTGGGGTGGAGTGCCAATGATTTTGTGGATTATTCTCCCTAAGAATCTGTCTGCCTCTTTGTATCAGGAGAGTAGACTGTCAGTCATTCTATGTCTCACACTGGTAACTCCCTCTGGAGGCAGATTCTCAGGGAGATCTATGTCCGGTCCATAGATCTTAACAGCTCATTTACATATTAAGAAAAGCATGGATTTCTCTGGAATAAGACATTGGATCACAGACATCAAGGTATCATTTTATTCAACCTTCTATGACCTACATGCTCATATAGATGACTTAGGAAGGTGGATCCTACCGACAGATTCCCTTTAACTTATTATCCAATCATTTTTCTGTCCATTCTGATAGCAGATGACATATTGTATTTCTATAAAACCCTCTCTTCTGGCTTTTTGCCTCTTTATTTGCTATTTGCCTTGGAGAAATATCATCTGGAGTTCCTCTACAACACCCAATTTGTCAATAAAGTGAAGATCAGCTGGCTCCCGAAATTCTCTGGTGACCGGTCTGTGAGGCTGGGGGTTTGGTGAGGCATTCAGTAGGCAATATTCTAATGATGTATCACCAGGTCAAATATTTTATGTCCAGTAATCTGAGATACGAGACTTAATTCAATTGTTATTTTGCATGAGCGATGGAGGGAAACTTGGATTTGTTGGATAAACAAAAGAAAATCTTGGCTTTGTGTCGTTGGTTGTGTTGCTCGGGAAGGCATTTTTCACTCTCCTGGTTGCTTTCCACGTATAAGATGCAGCTGAAGATTTTGGACTAAAAACAAAATAACAGCACTTAAAAGTCCGGGTCATTGGGTGTGTATGGAAGACATGTCAAGAAGATTCATTGGGCTGGACCGTAAACTCACAAGTGGCCTGTATCACCCCTGCTTATGTATAGGGCGGTGTTTTTGGAGGAACAGAGAAAAATCCTTTTGATGGATGTAATCTGTATTTATTTTGCAAAAAAATAATATATATAAATAAATATATATATATATATATATATATATATATATATATTATATTTTATTAATATATATTATTTTTTTTATTTATTTATTTATTTATTTATTTTTTTAAGTTTATATTGGTTTGAGGATTCAAATATAGCCAAATATGTAACCTGAACATTCATTTTTTTATAATGGGGTGGGGGGGGAACAAAACAAGAAAAGATGAGCACAAAAATAAAATACATTTTTTATTAGAAAAATAAATTAAAAAATGGAGAACGAACAAGAACAAATATTAGGATATCGATGCAGAGCTATCTCTCAAGTACATTTAAATCGGTATAGTAACATATACAAATAAATAATCATGATAAATGGCAAATAAGCTCCCAAGTATAAATTAATTGGTAAAGGATATGTTGGTGCCCGTTCAAAAATGACACATATAATGAGTAATGTATCTTCACTGCACAAATAAATAAATGTGAGTACAAAAATACAAAAGTGCATCCCCCAAAAAATCTATATAGAGTAAGCAGGTTAGGTAATTAATTAAAGAGAAAAACAAAAATTGTAAAAATTAATAAAAAATAACCCCACACAGTTGTGCAGTGAAGTACATTAGTGAACTATGCTAACAGTGAAAAACAATGTCAAATATGGAGCAGCATCATGTCTAATTTATAGCGTCCGACGCGTGTTTCGTCGTGTAATGAGTAAAGTATCTTCATTGCACAAACCCCATGAATAAATAAATGTGAGTATAAAAATACAAAAGTGCCCCCCCCAAAAAAATATATAAGGAGTAAGCGCCCAACGTGCATTTCGCTGTGGCTTCTTCAAGGGGCGAAAAGAAGCCACCGCGAAACATGTATCAGGTGCTGTAAGGTAGACATGATGCTGATCCATATTTGATATTGTTTTTCACAGTTAGCATAGTTCACTAACGTACGTCACTGCACAAATGTGTGCGTTTTTTATAAAAATATATATTTTTTTCCTTAAATATATATATATATATATATATATATATTATAATTTTTTTTTATTTTTTTTGGGGGGGGTCACTTTTGTATTTACGGGGTTTGTGCAATGCACATTACTCACTATATGTGTCATTCTTCAATATTTTTTAGCGGGTACCTCCATATCCTTTACCAATTCATTTATACCTGGGACATTATTTGCCATTTATCATGTTTATGTATTCTTACTTGTTACTATACAGATTTACATGAACTTGAGAGATAGCTCTGCATCCATATCCTAATATTTATATATTTTTTTTCTTGTTCGTTATACATTTTTAATACTTTTTTCTAATAACTACACAAATAAAATAGTAAATTTGTATCTCCTTTTTCATTTGTTTTCTCTTTTGGCTCTAATTTGACCACTCTTTACTTACAGCCAACTGGTTGGTCCTATTCATATTCCACTGGTCCACTGGTTAGTCACCATTATTATTGGTTTAGGCAATTTTTATAAACCCTGAACTTGGTGGTCAGGTTGAATAAATGAAATCAAAGCACCAGGACACCTACAAAGTAGCATTTCTGTCATCAGTGATACCAAAAATATAAGAATTGGTACTGCATTTGACTTATGGGCCAACAGTTTAGTTCCCAGGTACTAGTATAAATGACTGCTCAGCGTAGTAGGGTGCTATCTTGTATGCCGTCACCTCGGTATGACATTGTGGATATTGTCTATAGGGGAGGAAAATTTAAGTAAATTGCTGTTGGGTTTCAATTCAAGACAAGACTAAAGATGAGAGGACCCATAGAGGTTTGGGTTCTCGAGCTTCAGCCGGACTTTAAAGTTCAGTTTTGGACCCGGACTTCATTGGAAGTTGCTGATTGGGGAGTTCAGCTCTCCACCCACATCCAGCCAGCCATAGACAGAGCACTTCCGGGTGCTGGTGGGCGAGGTTTTTCCATTTTGATTTTTTGTTTGTGCATACTACATCCGATACCATTGATTTTACCCCTAGTGCAAGCCGTTCAAACGCTGCAAGCAGCTTGCACTGGATTGAGCATCAAGCGTACCCAAGAACAGCGATGCTCGATAGAGTGGTCAACGTACGTAAAGCACCTGAACTCCAAACTCGAATACTGATATTTTTGAAAAGTCATTGTTCTGTACGAACACCAAACCTTACTGTTCTGATCCACTCATGTCTATACAAAGCACAAAGGTGGTGATGCATCTGCTGATCTCTTGGTATCCCATTGATATGTTATATGACCACTGGGAGGCTTCCAAAAATTTGGAAACCTACTGCAGGGTTCCCCAACTCCAGTCCTCAAGGCCCACCAACAGTGCATGTTTTCAGGATTTCCTTAGCATTGCACTGCTGTTGGAACCAGCACCTGGGCAGGTAATTACATTAACACCTGTGCAATACTAAGGAAATCCCAAAAACCTGCACTGTTGGTGGGCCTTGAGGACTGGAGTTGGGGACGTCTGACCTACTGGACTCATTATGAGTTGGCAAATATCCAACTCACCGTCAAAGTTTTTACAACCCTATAGGAAGACAGGATGTGGGAACATACAGTGGGGCTTTAAAGGGGTTGTCCACTACTTTTACATTGATGGCCAATCCTTCGTATAGGACATCAATGTCTGATCGGCCATGGTCTGAAAAACCGCACCCCTGCCGATCAGCTGTTCCCGGTGATGGCAGCAGGCAGCCGGAAATGCTCAGTTCTGGAGCTGCTCTGTTTTCTGAGAGTGGCTGGGTACTGCACATCCGCTTTCCATTTAGATCAATAGGAGGCGGATGTGCAGTACCCGGCCGCGGCCACCATCGGAAGACGGAGTAGCACCAGAACTGAGCATTTCTGGCTGCCTACTGCCGCCGCCGGGACCAAGAACAGCTGATCGGTGGGGGTGCGGAGTGTCGGACCCTGGCCAATCAGACATTGATGACCTAACCTAATGCTAGGCCATCAGTGTAACAGTAGGGGACAACCCCTTTAATACAAAGGGTAAATATAATTGGGTTTCTATAAAAAAAAAAAAAAAAAAAAAAAAAAATTGTGTTTATAAGGAAAACCTTTTCGGCAACACCTCCATTACTTTTCGTCTGGACAGTATGATGAAAGTTCAATATGGATGATGAAAAATTGAGCTCAACCGATTGGCATTTTTAAGGCCCAGATTAGTTTGATGTCAGATGTTGTCTTGTTAGCCAAATATAGTGGAACCTCGGTTTACGAGTAACCCGATTTGCGAGAATTTCGCCATACAAGCAAAGCTTGCTGTAAATTTGTTACTCAGTTTAAGAGCAATCTTTGCTGTACGAGCAAAGACCACACAATCTTTCGGTTCCATACTTTCACCGCGCTCTGACCCGCTCTTGAAGTCCGCACAAACTCACACAAACACATACATACAGTTAGGTCCAGAAATATTTGGACAGTGACACAAGTTTTATTTTAGCTGTTTACAAAAACATGTTCAGAAATACAATTATATATATAATATGGGCTGAAAGTGCACACTCCCAGCTGCAATATGAGAGTTTTCACATCCAAATCGGAGAAAGGGTTTAGGAATCATAGCTCTGTAATGCATAGCCTCCTCTTTTTCAAGGGACCAAAAGTAATTGGACAAGGGACTCTAAGGGCTGCAATTAACTCTGAAGGCGTCTCCCTCGTTAACCTGTAATCAATGAAGTAGTTAAAAGGTCTGGGGTTGATTACAGGTGTGTGGTTTTGCATTTGGAAGCTGTTGCTGTGACCAGACAACATGCGGTCTAAGGAACTCTCAATTGAGGTGAAGCAGAACATCCTGAGGCTGAAAAAAAAAGAAAAAATCCATCAGAGAGATAGGAGACATGCTTGGAGTAGCAAAATCAACAGTCGGGTACATTCTGAGAAAAAAGGAATTGATTGGTGAGCTTGGGAACTCAAAAAGGCCTGGGCGTCCACGGATGACAACAGTGGTGGATGATCGCCGCATACTTCCTTTGGTGAAGAAGAACCCGTTCACAACATCAACTGAAGTCCAGAACACTCTCAGTGAAGTAGGTGTATCTGTCTCTAAGTCAACAGTAAAGAGAAGACTCCATGAAAGTAAATACAAAGGGTTCACATCTAGATGCAAACCATTCATCAATTCCAAAAATAGACAGGCCAGAGTTAAATTTGCTGAAAAACACCTCATGAAGCCAGCTCAGTTCTGGAAAAGTATTCTATGGACAGATGAGACCAAGATCAACCTGTACCAGAATGATGGGAAGAAAAAAGTTTGGAGAAGAAAGGGAACGGCACATGATTCAAGGCACACCACATCCTCTGTAAAACATGGTGGAGGCAACGTGATGGCATGGGCATGCATGGCTTTCAATGGCACTGGGTCACTTGTGTTTATTGATGAGATAACAGCAGACAAGAGTAGCCGGATGAATTCTGAAGTGTACCGGGATATACTTTCAGCCCAGTTTCAGCCAAATGCCGCAAAGTTGATCGGACGGCGCTTCATAGTACAGATGGACAATGACCCCAAGCATACAGCCAAAGCTACCCAGGAGTTCATGAGTGCAAAAAAGTGGAACATTCTGCAATGGCCAAGTCAATCACTAGATCTTAACCCAATTGAGCATGCATTTCACTTGCTCAAATCCAGACTTAAGACGGAAAGACCCACAAACAAGCAAGACCTGAAGGCTGCGGCTGTAAAGGCCTGGCAAAGCATTAAGAAGGAGGAAACCCAGCGTTTGGTGATGTCCATGGGTTCCAGACTTAAGGCAGTGATTGCCTCCAAAGGATTCGCAACAAAATATTGAAAATAAAAATATTTTGTTTGGGTTTGGTTTATTTGTCCAATTACTTTTGACCTCCTAAAATGTGGAGTGTTTGTAAAGAAATGTGTACAATTCCTACAATTTCTATCAGATATTTTTGTTCAAACCTTCAAATTAAACGTTACAATCTGCACTTGAATTCTGTTGTAGAGGTTTCATTTCAAATCCAATGTGGTGGCATGCAGAGCCCAACTCGCGAAAATTGTGTCACTGTCCAAATATTTCTGGACCTAACTGTATTATGCTCACCTTTCCTTCCGTTCCCTTGCCGGCCTCTTGGATCTTGGGTGTGTATCCGGTAACCATCACGATAATGGAGGAACTTCCTCTGTCAGCCTCTTCTCAAAGGCAGCGCACTGACCAAACAGAAGAAAGCGGCTCATGCCTTTGATGGCAGCAGAAGGTTCAGTATCGGTCGCGATGGTTACACATTAAACATCCTGTATCAGTGGACTACAAGAACCAAGAGGCTGGCGAGGGAACGGAAGGTAAGGTCAGCATTGTGTGTGTGTGTGTGTGTGTGTGTGTGTGTGTGTGTGTGTGCGTGTGTCGAATGGCACAATAGGGGACCAGGATGGGACATTGAACAAGTTGTAGAACGAATTGTCTGAGCTTCCATTATTTCCTATGGGAGATTTTGTTTTGCTAGACAAGTAACTTGGTTTACAAGCACACTTCCAGAACGGATTGTTCTCGTTAACCATGTTCTCGTTAACCAAGGTTCCACTGTAGTTGAAACAGTATTCTGGCTCCGCTCACATCATCATCAGGCATTGATCAGGGTCGATGACGTCAATTGGTGCATGATACCGGCCCATCGTGAAAGGGACCCAGCCAGTATCAATAGGCGAGATGTCCTCGGGACCCCTCATCACCCAATGCAAAAGTCAGCATCAATTCTCCTTTAAGTAATCTACATTGTCCTGTAGTAACCTCCATCTGAGAAATTCTACTTGTTTTTGGTATTTTATGCTAAACTTTCATGGTGTGTTTTATCCATTTAGTTTTTTCTTTCCTTGTTATATTTCAGCTCTTTTGTTTTCCTACTGATCTTTATATTTTTTTTCTCATCTTCATGAGGAAAACTGATCAGTGTCTTAGCATTCTGCTGGTGATCAAATGTCTTTCCGCAGACTTTTGGATTACGACTCTATCTTTTTGCAGACTCATTTGAAATGCGAGCCTGTGGTTATCTGACTTCATGCCCATTTGTTTTACTTCCATTTCTTTGAAGAACAGAATCGAAAATCTGTCTTTAAAGGGTGATCATTGCGACAAATAAATAACTGCATTAAAATGTAATTCCGACCGTAGTGGTAACTCTGTGGAGAAGGGATAAAGGCAGATTGGAGATGTGATTCTTAATGATCCTCCATGTGAGAATTGGTCTCATTTTTTTGGGATAATAAGCTGCGCCTCATGACCAGCAGATGATAGTCCCTAAATACTAATGAAATATGTGGAGAAACCTTAAAAACACAAACATTATCAGTCTAGGATAGGCTTGCCTCCGGCACTTGTTAGTGCGGCCTTCATCCTAGTCTTCATCAAGCTCCTGTCTGGAAAATTGATGTTGGTAGGGAATCGTGTGACCAGACTTGTCACCACGCTTCCTTCTTTACCCCTCCTGTCATGCATCTCCTCCTTGGCCTCTTCACTTCATGTCATGGCTTCTTTAGTTGAAAAGGCCTCTGACAGCAATGCGCTCTTTGCCTGTCACGGTTGACAAACAGTCCTGTGGTGACTCTCTGTAGAAGGTTGCAGTGTTTGGCTATATAAACTGCTCCCTGACCTTCTATTCTTCCTGTTGTGGTGTAAACGCTATCCAAAATATCTTCTCTGCTTGTGGTGAATCCCTTTCCTGTTAGGACCCTGTGGATAGCCTCACCTTTCAGCTGTTAATCATCATCAGTTCCCCTTGTGTCCTTAAATACCCACATTTCCCCTTGGTGTTTGCTGGTGATAGCTTTATATTCCTATACAGGCCATGGATTCAAGAGGTCAACTTGTATTCATATGAAGAAATACTGTTTGTTGCTGTTCCTCTCCCTGAGTCTTCTTGGAGATAACTTATGTGTTCACTTCCCCTTTTTTGTGCTTCCGGTGCCTTTTTTAGAGCTTAGTGGCGTTGACTAAGTGCTTACCCCATCCGTTCCTTATCTAGAGCCCAGTTCAGGGGCAGCCAGGGCCACGTATCCTGCTCAGCACATAGGTGCGGGACCTATCTAGGATAGTCAGGGGAGCCAGGGACCAGTGTAAGGTTTGGTCAGGGGTCACCATCTCCCCCTTCCCTAGACACAGGGTTTCCCTTCCCTGTCACCATACGCATGGTACTTCCCCATACCTAGCTGGTCATTGCCCTCATGATGTCACAATATTCTAACATTCGTTCTCTGAGGCCTAGTTAGCATTGGATGTCATGACATGGAGTGAAGCAGTCGAAGAGGAAGGACAAAAGAGGCAAGGAGCACCAGACAGTGGGTGGCGGCCAGGTGAGCAGTGATGTTACTATTTATGTATTTTTTTCTTCCATCCCACATTTTTTATGCTGTGGGATCTGGAGAGACCCCAAAGCATAATAACTGGCATTCAACTTTCATCAAATAAGATCACTGCAAATCGATGTTCTCTGTAAATTCCTGTGATTTCCTGAATTCAAATCTTTGCAGATTCGATCATCTTTACTCTGAAACTTAATACCTACATATTAGTAAGTGCCAAAAAATCATGTCTCCAATAAGGGTACTTTCACACTTGCGTTGGACGGCTTCCATTGCTATCCGCAGCCTTGAGGAATTACGGTAACCGTTGCAGGAAACCGTTATATTCCTCATAGACTTCTATTAGCTACGGATAGCAACTGATGGTCTTGCATTGCATCCGCCCCGCGGCGCATCAGTTGTTTTGACGCTGACCGTCAGTGACCGTCGGGCGGATGGAACGTTGCATGTAGCGTTTTTCTGCACTTGGCGGAGTGTCAAAAAAAACGCAACCTGCAGGATTCCGTCGGCGTCCGTTGTTTTTATAATGGACGCCTATGGTGGCGGATTCCCTTAGAATCCGTCATTTTGACGGATTCCGTTAACGCATCCGTCTTTACACAACTGCGCATGCCCAGATGTGTAAAGTCAAGGAAAAAACCCCTATAACGGATTGCGTTAATTTGTCCGATCCGTAGAATCCGTTGTGCCACTATATGCAACGCATCCGTTGCATGCGTCACACAACGCAATGCTACGGATCCCGTCCAACGCAAGTGTGAAACTAGCCTAAGTGAGAATAAACATAATGTGAATAACTCCTTTTAACTGCTATCCCTCAAGTCCTCCGGACAGGTTATGGTTTGGGTTATCTGTTAAAGGGAACAGCTAATATAATAGTTTTACAGTCATCACTAGTACAACAGTAAGGAAATTCTTAAATCGTCACGAGTTGGTGCAATCATTTATACTTCAATGTATTTGGGCCGACAAGAGACACAGGATTAAAGGTTCCCTTTAAGGAACTTGTCACCAGATTTGACCCCGATAAGCTGCAGTCACCACTAAGGAGCCCTTATGTACAGCATTCTAGAATACTGTATATAAGAGCCCAGGCTGCGCTGTACAACATAAAATACACTTTATAATACACACCTAAGGGGCATTGCGGTGCAGAATGGTCAGATGGGTGTCTCCGTTATCCGGTACCAGCGCTTCCTCTTTCGGCCATCTTTGCCCTCCTTCTTTTGAAGCCTGGGTGCATGACGCGTCCTACGTAATCCACACTAGCTGGCATTGAGGTCCCGCGCAGGCGCACTACAATACTTTGATCTGCCCTGCTCATAGTGCGCCTGCGCAGGAGCCCAGTGCCGGCTACATTGGGCATTGGGCATTTCTGAACGCGGCAATACCAAATGTGTGTATATTTTTATTTTTTTGACCCTTAAATGGGGCGAATGAAGAATCATTTGAACTTTTAGGTTTTTTTACATTTTTTAAAACTTGTTTTTTTTTTTACTTTTTTTATTTTACTAGTCCTCCTGGGGGACTATAAGGATCAGCAGTCTGATCGCTCATTCATTTTTGTTGATCACAGCTACACAGCTGTGATCACCAGAAATACTCACCTCTTGTTACAAGCAGCACTTGGCTGGGTGAAACAGGAAGTGCGTCATGTGAGTTACAGGAGTCATCACATGGCCCGAACTACCATGCAACCATCGGCTCACAGTGATCACGTCACAGCCACCGATGGAGCTGTGTGAGTAAAAATTTACCTAGGAGGGGATGTAAATCGCTCTGTCACATATTGACAGCTCGATTTAAGGGGTTATCAGGCGCAAGTGTATCGCGGATCCACCCGTGCTTGCGAGGCACACGGCAGCTGTTGAAATCAGCTGACATGTGCACGGATCACCACCGGCTGCCTGCAGCAGCCGGAGGTGATTACAGCTATATGTTTTAGGACGTAATGTTACAGCCCGCAATCATTAAGGGGTTAATGTTCCACATTTCAGTTGGGCAATACAATAAAACAACTTTTACGGCATATAACCACAGCTGCTTGATGATTAATAGTTTGAATGTGGAGGTTGGCCTACCCCACGTGACCTTCAATCTCGGATTCCGTAATTAAGAATAATGGAGAACCCATCAGCCTTATTTAATACCATGGACCGTTTTGACAGTATTTGGACTCTCTGGGGGTACATATTGGGCTGACAGAGACCATTAGGTTTGATTACAGCTCCTTGGTGTTTTACCTACCTATCCCTTCTCCTATCCATTTGCGTTAACGTCTTGTTTAGTATGTGTTTTTGTTCATATAATATCTTTGGACTACTACTTGATACGGTATATGGAAATGTGTCATTTGTTTATAAGCTACTTTTGACTCAATCCATAGGTTTATAGGTTATGTTTTTCCCATTTTCTGTATGCAATAAAACTTTAATAAACCTCAGTTAAAAAAAAAACTATGACCCCTTGGAGGTCACTTGAGGACGGACATTGAGAACTAATGGATGACTATGTGTAGAGGTCACCAGAGGTCTTGATGGAAGCATGATCTTTGCTTCTGTCAGAGATACTTTCCTACAACTTCTAGTGTTTATCTTATTCTCTGGTTTAACGATACTGTTGCTGACTGGTACAGTAATGGGATAGAGTCAAGACATTGTTGGATGGTAGGAGCACTGACTCAATTACATTGTGGAAAAGGCCCATACAGTACCATACAGTACAGTGCATGACACATTTTTGTCCTCTTCAAAGAGATATGTACTCATTTGTCTTCCACCCAAAACCTCATGAAGGAGATCATTCAACTTTGTATGCTGTCCTCCTCTCTGTGCCTCCACCCTGCTCCTCTCGGGAATGACTCAGTGTGTATCAATGTATATGCAGCAGCCAAGATAGGCAGGTGGAGCATTTCACTCATGAATGCAGCAGACTCATAAATGTGAGTCCCCATTATATTCCTTAATTGATCTTATTAGCCAACGGGCGCAATTTATTTTGTGCAGAGTAAAGGTGGTGTCACACATAGCGTCGATGACAACGACGTCGCTGCTAAGTCACCATTTTCTGTGACGTAGCAGCGACGTCCTGTCGCTGTTGCTGTGTGTGACATCCACCAACGACCTGGCCCCTGCTGTGAGGTCACCGGTCGTTGCTGAATGTCCTGCTTCATTTTTTGGACGTTGCTCTCCTGCTGTGAAGCACACATCGCTGTGTGTGACCGCGAGAGAGCGACTAACTGAAGCGAGAAGGGAGCCGGCATCTGGCAGCCTGCGGTAAGCTGTAACCACGGTAAACATCGGGTAACCAAGAAGCCCTTTCCTTGGTTACCTGATATTTACCTTCGTTACCAGCGTCCGCCGCTCTCACGCTGTCAGTGCCGGCTCCCTGCACACGTAGCTGGAGTACACATCGGGTAATTAACCTGATGTGTACTCTGGCTAGGAGTGCAGGGAACAGGGAGACGACACTGGCAGCGTGAGAGCGGCAGACGCAAGTAACTAAGGTAAATATCGGGTAACCAAGAGAAGTACTTTCCTTGGTTACCCGATATTTACCTTAGTTACGCTTCCACACATCGCTGCTGGCTGGGGGCTGGTCACTGGTCGCTAGTGAAATCTATCTGTTTGACAGCTCACCAGCGACCATGTAACGATGCAGCAGCAATCCTGATAAGGTCAGATCGCTGGTCGTGATCGCTGCTGCGTCGCTATGTGTGACACCACCTTTAGGGTTATAAATAAACCCCTCTAATAATCTTATCTTTATAGAGAGCAACCTATTCAGATGAAAGATAGACTTTAAACAGTTTGCACAGGTTCTGTTTTAATAAAATACTAGCGCAGTACCCGTGGAATGGTCGTCTCGACTCCACCAGAATAAGCCACTACTCAAACCTTTTAAAAAGGACCTGTCTCCAGGTCAAACGTAGCCATTTTGTATCCTAATCTATTCCTGTTGATCCCTAATTATAGAGTTTTTCTTTTTGTTTTGTTTTTTAAATCCGGTATGCTGTTCCAGAGATATGGGACTTTTGATTTTCTGGTAATCCTATGGTCTTTACCAAGGGAGTATTGCTCACAGGGTAATTATGCAGAGAAGCCTAAAGACACACCCCAGAGGATCCTATGAGCACCGCCTTCTTAGTAAAGACTGAAAATTGGCACTAAATAAAAAGGCCCTTACCTGTGGAACCAAATAGTGAAATTTAGAAAAACAAAAATTGGAATACTCAGGGTTGCAGCGGGAATAAAATTAGAGTAAAAACTGATCACTTTTTACGGTGACAGGCAATATTAAATTGTGTGATTTTACATGGTTAGTTCCATCCTCAAATGATATAACTTGAATATACTAAAACATCATGATTGGTGGGTGGTATTACCTCTCAATTATTTGTTGACTTAGGAAATAAAGACCCTAATGTTTGTTCAGCTTCTGTCCTACACTGCTTGGCTAGGACTATTACTTTGTATAGAAATATATACTCTACTACTGCTCCATTATTCTTAGGATTGGTGATGAGTTTCTTCAGTAAAATTCACACTGATTAGCAATTCTTGGTGTATCCTTGTTGTAAAGTTTAAACTAATAGGTATGTCTTGCAAGGACAACATAGGCCGTGATCCCATAAATACCCAATGCTTTACAGGTTATATATTCTAGATTTTATTAAAAAGAAAAGGTAAATGAAACATGTGTTTAACTCATTTCGTTGATATTTTTCCTTAAATTATATGTCTAGACTGTAGAATCTTCAATGTAATTACGGTAGTTGCAAAGTATTTTACTCACTGGGGTTAATGTTCGTCCCCATTACGGTTCCATTTTGTGTGTTGTATATGTCATTTTTACCGATCACGTAGTGAACATTTCTTTTAAAAGAAATACATTTTTGGTATGAAAAATCCCTTGTGATAATTAAAAGAATACTGAAATGTTGGCTTTTTTGCAAGAATCTTCCCTGAATTACAGTTTCCAATATGAACCGTAATGTAATTGTTTATAATTAGAAAGTATGTTTCTAAATGGGGTTGTATTTGGCACTTTTAAGGCTGCTTAACAAAATAGATTAGTCAGCAGATTTCACCAACTGTCTAAAGCAGGGGTATCAAACTCAGCCTGGTAAATGGGCTGCACATAGAAAAAAAAATCGAATATGAAAGGCTGCTTTCTTTGCAAAACAAGATGACATTTTCAGTATTGTCATTATTTTTCTATAGGACTTTCTGATCGTCTTTTTTTGGCAAGTTCTTCATCCGTTTTTATGGTGTGTATCATAAGGATTGTGGTACATTTTTTTTACTTCAGTTTTTAAATAAAACCGCACCAAATATTTTTTTCACACATTACTTTACATTATTTTTTTTTTTTTGTCCTGCAATCGGTACAGTAATATTGTTTCTCAATTAACCCCCATATAATAATAATTCTGACCCCCATCCTGTAATAATGTTCTTCATCCTGTAATAATGTCCATCAGCCCGGAAAACTTTTTGTAATAATGGCCCCCATCTTGTAATAATGTCCTCTATCCTGAAATAATGTCCCTCTTCCTGTAATAATGGTCCCCATCTTGTAGTAATGTCCTCCATCCTGATCCCGTTTTTGTCCTTGTCATAATGTCTCGAATTATTCTCCTCTACTGGTAGTAATCTCCCCATCCTCGTCTACTTCTTCTTATAGTAATGTCCCCATCCTGTGGTCATGTCCCTATCCTGGTCCTCATTTGGTAGTTATATTCCCCATCTTGGTCGCCATTTTGTAGTAATGTTCCCCTTCCTGATCCCCTTCTTGTAAAAAAATATCCCCCATTCTGCAGTCCTTTACATACACATTAAAAAACAGATTCTTCTCACCTGACCTCGCTCCCTCGTAAACAGTGTCCTCTTCCTCCTGCACAGCCGAGGCGGCATATAGTAGTGCGCAGATGTCAGCTGCCAGCCTCTAATTGGCCAGTGGCTGGTATTGATATTGCGATGCTGATAGCTGGTCTCTGCACCGCAATTCATTTCAATTGAATATGTGCCCAAAACCTAACATTCGGCTGAAAAGAAGAGCTACGGTAGTCACCATGTGACTCCCTAAATGCAATTGTCTTATGGGTCCCAGGGCTGCACAATACAGCCTTGGGGGCTGCATTCGAACCATGAGTCGTGTGTTTGACACCTTTGATCTAACGTATGTTGGAATCTCCCAGCGCCCCCCCAACAGATGATGTTAAGAGGGATTAGGATCAGGCAGTTTGAATTCAAAAGTTCGACCCTTTTGTTTTCCAAGACTTATCCACTTCTAGTGATTTTCTGGCAGCATCTTTGGCCTTTTTCCCATTGATAAAACATGAACAATTGATCAAGTGTTTATGTGTATGGAAGGTTGGGAGGGATAACTGTCACAATTATCCCATAATTTTGGGCAGGTTTAGAGTTTTTATTGAATCATTGATTTGGCCCCTAGAAGGATCCTTTTGTAATCTTCAAACCCAAGTCACGAAGAGGAACTTTCCTTATGCCTTAGGCGGGCTTTACATGCTACAAAAAATCAAACAATGTGTCGGCGGGGTCACGTCGTAAGTGACGCACATCCGGCATCGTTAGTGTTGTTGTAGCGTGTGACAGCTACGTGCGATTGCGATTGAACGTAAAACCGTTCATCGCATACACGTCGTTCATTTCCCTAAAATTGCACGTCCGGTTCTTCAATGTTCCCGAGGTACCACACATCGTAGTGTGTGACACCCCGGGAACGATGAACAGATCTTATCTGCGTCCCGCGGCTCCCGCTGTCAATGCAGAAGGAAGGAGGTGGGCGGGATGTTTACGTCCCGCTCATCTCCACCCCTCTGCTTCTATTGGCCGGCTGCCGCGTGACGTCGCTGTGATGCCAAACGTCCCTCCCACTCCAGGAAGTGGATGTTCGCCGCCCGCATCGAGGTCATATGGAAGGGTAAGTACGTGTGACGGGAAATAATCGTTTGTGCGACACAGTCAACAAATTGAACGTGCCGCACATACGATGGGGGCGGGTACGATCGCATACGATATCGTATGTGATATCGTAAGGTGTAAAGCAGGCTTTAGGCCTTTATCACATTGCGTTTTTACCTACGTTCACTTGTCCCGTCAGGGCATCCGTCCAAACCCCCCCTCCTCCCTGCAAAACAGGTTTCGGACGCATACGCCGATGGGGCCATTGACTATAATGGAGCAGACAGAGTCAGTGTGTGCTCTGTCTTGCACCATTTTTGGGCATATACGTTTTCTGCAGGCGGACATCCGAACGTAGACTACTGGGGATCATTATAGTCAATGGCCCCGTCGGTGTATGCGTCCGAAACCTGTTTTGCGGAGGGGGAGGGGGGTGTGGACGGATGCACCGACGGGACCAGTGAACGTAGGCAAAAACGCAATATGAAAGCAGCCTCAGGACTAGAGATGAGAGTACACATTGAAGTTCGGGTTCGCAGAGATCAGCAAACTTTGGGACCCGGGCTTAACCTGAATTTAATCCCGGATCCCCCTTGGAAGTCAATGATTGGGCAATTCGGCTCTCCGCCCACATACAGCCAGCCATAAACAAAGCTTTTCCGGGGGAGGGAGTTTTTTTTTTTCTACACACTGCATCCGAAAACGTTTTTACCCCCAGTGAGAACCATTTAGAGACTGCAAGTGGTTCGCACTGGGCCGATCACCGATTGTACCCAAACATCCTGATGCTCGATTGAGTGGTTAGAATACGTAAAGCACCCAAACTTGGACACTGACTTTTTGTGAAAGTTTTTGTTTGGTACTAACCCCGAACTTTAAAGTTTGGGTTCGCTCATCTCTACTTAGGACTTGTGGGGGAACTTAAAATATCTGTTTAAAATTTTTTACCGAATATATTTTCTTTATGTAATAAGTATCCAATATGGTGTTCCAGAAGAGTGCTGGAAATTCTAAGGAAGCCTGCTGAACTGCTTGTGTTTCAGGGACGGGGTTAAGGCTACTGTTCTGTAAATTAGTGCTGTTTGAAATGTAGTAATCACTTCTATCCAGGATGCTATAAAACTGTCTAGGCCTATGGGGGAGGAAATGGGACTTTTGGGAGATCCTTCTGTCTGCTCACAGGGCATATATAAGGTTTCAAGTCAGAAATGCAGAGACTAGATATATCTGAGGCTTCAACAAATGTAGAACTCTCTGGAGAAAACTTAATGCCAAAGGAATTTTTCTACTGTGCATAAATGTTTTTATTTAGTTTTCTACCGAGATCTTCCAAGCTTAAACTCATTACCCATCACAGTTTGTGTTACATATTTCATTATAATAAATTAATTTGTGTGGAGCTGTGAAGTACAAAGTTTAAAGAGAGAAAACTGTGTTTAAAATACCATTTACTATATCCTTGAAGATTAATGTCTCACATGACACACCCATCTATTTCTGCCTTTTCTACATCATCAGCAAAAGGAAAGCTTCTGGTTAACTACTTGACATTATGGTTTTCCTCAAATGGTTATTCCTATTCCCATCTACTGGATATGTCATGAATGATGGATGTGAGTCCTACTACATCTTTTACAATTTTTCCATATGAATCACTGTAGACCACTGCGCATGCGCCGTCAACTCTCTACTTAAACCACTGCGCAAAAGAGCCCTATTATTGAAATCGATTTACAGTCCACATCTGTCATACTTTTATATCACATTGATATGCCAAACATGTACTACATGGGAATAATGATTTAAAAAGATCACATCTCACCACCTGCTCACTTCACCCGCTCCCATCCCACCTCATCCTCAACCTCACTGCAGTCTTCATCCCAAACCTAACCCATCTATTCCCATCCTCAAAAAGCCCTTCAGTGACCTAGCCTCTGTGTCTAGCTATCACCCCATATCATTTCTCCCTTATGCCTCAAAACTACTGGAACAGCATGTCCATCTTGAACTGGCTTCCCACATCACCTCCTGCTCCTTCTTTGACCTGTTATAATCTGGCTTCCGACTGCATCATTTCACTGAAACTGCCCTAACTAAGGTGACCAATGACCTACTAAGCGCCAAAGCCAAGCAACATTACTCTGTCCTCCTCCTCCTCCTAGACCTGTCTTCTGCCTTTTGACACTGTGGACCATTCCCTCTTGCTACAGGTTCTCTCATCTCTTGGTATTACGGACTTGGCCCTATCCTGGCTCACTTCATATTTAATGGACTGGACTCTCATTGACTCTCTCTTTCACTCTCTCTCACACCACCTCCTCCTCCTCTCATCCCCTATCTGTTGGTGTCCCCCAAGGTTCAGTACTTGGACCCCTGCTATTCTCCATCTACACCTTTGGCTTGGGATAGCTCATAGAGTCCCACGGATTCCAGTATCATCTTTATGCTGATGATACGCAGATCTACTTCTTTGGCCCTCATATCATCTGCTTACTAACCAGAATCCCACAATGTCTGTCTGCTATTTCATCCTTCTTTTCTGCTCACTTTTTAAAACTGAACATGGACAAAACAGAATTCATCATCTTTCCCCCACCTCACTCTACAACTCCACCTGACCTATCCATCAAAGTCAATGGCTGCTCACGCTCCCCAATTCTGTGTAATCGCTGCATGGGGGTAACCCTTGTTTCTGCTCTCTCCTTCAAGCCACGTATCCAAGCCCTTTCCACCACCTGCCGATTCCATCTCAAAAATATTTCCTGGATCCATACATTCCTTCACTAGAAACACTATTGCATGCCCTCATCATCTCCCGCCTGGACTGCTGTAACCTACTGCTATGTGGTCTACATTTTAACACTCTTGCTCCCCTCCAATCTATCCTAAACTCTTCTTCCTGATTTATCCACCTGTCTCCCCGCTATTCCCCATTCTTTTCACTGGCTTCCCATTGCCCAAAATCATTCTTTCAAAACTCTAACCATGACATACAAAGCCACCCGCAATCTCTCTCCACCATACATCTGTGACCTAGTCTCAAGGTACTTATCTACAAGCTACCTCCGATCTTCAAATGATCTCCTTCTCTACTCCCCTCTTATCTCCTCTTCCCACAATCCTATAGAAGAATTCTCCGATGCCTCCCCCATACTCTGGAACTTTCTACCCCAACACATCAGACTCTTGCCCCCTGTGGAAACCTTCAAAAGGAACATGAAGATCCACCTCTTACAACAAGCCTACAAACTGCAATAACCCTCAGTCCACCATAGTGTCACACGACCAGCTCTACCCTCACCTACTATATTCTTACCCTTCCATGTAGACTGTGAGCTCTCGGGGGCAGGGTCCTTTTTCCACCTGTACCAGTCTGTGCCTTGAAATGTTCTCAATTATTGTACTTGTCTATGTATACGCCTTTTTCACATGTAAAATGCTATGGAATAAATGGCAATATAATAATAATAATAATAACCTATCGTCTTTCCCGAGGCTTCCAAACCACCACTATGTATTTATTAATATAACCTTCCTAACAAGCCTCTTTTAGTGACTTATTGATTTCTTTATCTGTCTAAAGTCAAAATTTTTAAAGTTTACTTCCCAGATTTATCTTTTCTATAATCATGGTATCAAGCCTTTGGGGGCATAAGTTGCATAATTTGTAACAGTGGCATTACCACGGGCTCTTTGTGCAAAACCACGAAAGAAGAGATTTGCAATGTATCCCAGGTATACACTCCACGACTCCAACGGTGCATTTTGAATGCCCAAGGGAAACAGCAGGGATGTAAAGCCTAGCAGGCCTCGAGATTTGCAGAACTGGTGGTGATGGCTGGCGGAGTTCTGCACCACCGCTGCCTCCCTGGCGCAGTGCACCAAGGACATCAGGGTGTAAATACCCGGCTTTTTGCTCATTGTCATTGAGGCAGAGACTTGCAAAAAACTAGCAGTGATACCACTCTTGCAACTCATATCATTCACACACACACAATGAGCATGACAGTGTAAGGGTATGTGCGCACGTTGCTTTTTACCTGCTTTTTACCTGCTTTTTTGCTGCTTTTTCTTCTGCGCTGTTTAATGCCAAAATGGATGTGTTCTTCTATTCAAGCAAAGTCTATGGGAATTTGGGTTTCTTGTTCACACTATGTTGTTCAAAATGCTGCCTTTTTGTGGCAGAACTTTGGTCAAAAACTCAGCTTTGCAGTGCAAAACCCAAATGGCAAAAATAATTGACATGTTGCTTCTTTGAAAAGCTGAGTTTTTGACCAAAGTTCTGCCTCAAAAAGGCAGCATTTTGAACAACATAGTGTGAACAAGAAACCCAAATTCCCATAGACTTTGCTTGAATAGAAGAACACATCCATTTTGGCATTAAACAGCGCAGAAGAAAAAGCAGCAAAAAAGCAGGTAAAAAGCAGGTAAAAAGCAGGTAAAAAGCAACGTGCGCACATACCCTAACAGTGGCAATGGACCACCGCCAGGCAGAGTTCAATTATGGTACAGGAGGCGAGGGTGCAGAAAGAAGGGAACCACTTTATTAACGGACAGGAAATATATGTGCAAGTCAATAGTGAAGTATAATATGACAACAGTATAGTTAACAAAAAAATGCAGATTCCAGCTGGGTCGCACCAACACTGTATTGTCCCAGGTTTTACAAGTATCAGTACAACGGAAAACTTTACAATTTACTTATGACTACACTGCACTAACTAAAAACCAAACTGGCCTCTGCTAAATGGACCGTGTGGCTATTGTGCCCCGACTACTGAAGCCTACGCTAAACCCTACCCGGTATGCACACCGGTAAAGGATAGAGCTGTTGAAGGGGAACAAGACCCCTTCCAGGAGCACGATGCAGCGATGCTTGACTGGATTGTCAGTGCGCACTTTCATTCCTGGGCAGGAGGGAAATTCTCCTCTTCCACAGACCTGGGGTTCCTAGACTCTTCCAGATGGCTTTTAATCTCATCTCTGGGATCGCTGACCTTAGGAGCTTCCCAGTCTGGTAGAGCCTCGATGACTACTGTGGTTCAGAAAGCCACGGACCCACTTGGGGGGGAGGGGCGACATGACCAAGGGGGAGGTAGGGAGTGATGGGGTTAATAGGGACAGTTGTGTGTATGCCTAATATGGCATTGGGGGATGGTCTTAACCTGGGAGGAAGAGGAGGAGCAGGGAAAGGGTTAGTCTGGGAGAGGAAAGAGTTACCTCCTCTTCTGTTTCCGGACGCCGAACGATCACCGCCATGGCGGACCTCCAGGACCTGCAGCGTTTGATCCAGGCAGCGGTTGCAGCGCACGGGCCCCTGGCAGTGCAGTCCCACATCAGGGCTGCCGGGGTTAATCCGTCGGCGCTTGCCCCTCGTCCCCCCAGCAGCGGCGGGCGCCAGTCGCGGCCCCCCCGCAGGTATTCCCCGGGCGCGGGGGGGGGCGAGGAGGAGATGTAAGAGCCCCTCCAGGGACCCTCCGCAGAGTGCAGCGCAGCAGCAGCGTCTGGCTGCTGCAGAGGCCGGCGGGAGGAATCTTCGCTCCAGCCGCGGCGGTCGGGAGGTGGGAGTGGCCAGCACGGGGCCTACTTCCGGTCCCGGCCTCCGGGCTGGATTTACAGTGAGTGCAGCGGCTCCAGGCCGGGAGTGCGCTCGGCGCAGGAGAGAGGCCAGCAGATCCCCCTGCAGTCGGCGGGGGGACCGCGGGGCTGCACGTGGCGGTAGGTCCGGCGCCGGGGGGAGGTCTGCGGTGCCTGACCCTGGTGCGGCTGAGAGAAGGAGTGACAGCGGGAGCCCTGCGGCGACCGCCGGGTCACTCAGTACCGCTGTGCAGCCCCCGGATGTGGCAGTCTCCCGTGGGAGCGGGAGGACTCGGCGGACGGAGGCCTGCAATAGCCCAGGAGGGCCAGAGGCAACGACGGCTGAGACCCGGAGCCGGGCGTCTGTTCGTCCGCGCCCAGGGGCCCCCTGCAGTCGGCAGGGGGCGGGCGCAAGAGATCGAGGCCCGAGGTGCTGGCGCGGGGGACAGGACGGTCTCCTGGGTTGTCACCCCGGGGCAAGAGATGGAGCGGGGATGACTCTGCCCACGCGGTGGCCCTGTCTGGTAGCCGTGGTGGGGGGGTGCTGCGGCGGCGCCCCCCGGATGTCGGATGGAAGATGAGGCCAGCGGCGAGGAGGAGGAAGAGGCTTTCGTTTCGGAGGAGTCGGATGGACGACAGACGGAGGACGGCGAGGCGGCGGTCTCGGGGGACGCCGAGCGGCGGTCGGGTGAGACGGCCGTGGAGGCGGCAGGGGCTGCGCTGGCGGGGGGGCTTCGGGGGGGGGCGGCTGCGGCTACGGCAGCGCCCGCTGGTTTAGCTGTGTGGAGTCAATTGTTGGGGCTGTTGCAGGGGCTGGCGGCGGCTTCGGGAGCAGTGGGGGAGGGGGCCCAGGCGCCGGTGGCGGCGTGGGTGGGTGCAGCCGGTTTAGGGGCCTCGTCGGTGACGGGGGGCGACGGAGCGGGTGCGAGTAAAGGGGGGGGCGAAGGGGGGAGTGAGACGGGGGGAGAAAAGGAGAAGGAAAAGGAGAAGGAAAAGGAGAAGGAGGATGAGGTGGTGCGCTTAGATGATAGGGCTAAAAGCGAAGTTTATGTTTGTTTTGAAGGTCCGCTGGGGGCCCATTTAAAGAAGGAGGTGCGGGAAAAAATTTGGAAAGGGGAATATGTAGAGATATTTTCTCTGCTTCCCCTGGAGAAATTTAATCTGGATAGGGTTAAGCCGAGTGACTCCAAAAAGGAGAAGGACGAGGAGGAAAAGCGCCGTTATAGGCTTATTCCTCAGACTTTTGCCAACTGGCTACAGGCATTTGCGATTTTGGCGAGCGTGGTCGGGGAGAAGGAGCCGGAGCATTGTTCGGCCTTGTTTGGTTACATGGATGCGATAGCGGAGGATTATCGAGTTTATGGCGGGCTGGCGTGGCTGCGTTACGACGAGCAATTTAGGCAGCGGAAGGCATTGCGGCCAGATATGCGTTGGGACCATAAGGATATTTCCTTATGGATGCGACTGATGTCGGCACCGGCTCAGCCCTTTCGGGGGGGCGCCGGGGGTTCGGGGGCCGGGTCCCCGGCAAGTTTCAAAAAAGGTTTGTGTTGGCAGTACAATGAAGGGCAGTGTAGGTTTGGAGCGGCGTGCCGTTTTAAGCATGAATGCTCCGGATGTGGGGGGGACATAGCTTGTCCAAATGTTTTAAAAAAGGAAAAGGAAAGGCTGGTGATGGGGCTGGTAAGAGGGACGACGCCGGTGAAGGTAGAAGTGATGGTTCCGTTTTTAAATAGGTATCCGGACGAGGAGGCTGTGGCGTTGTTATGTTCTGGTTTTTCCGATGGTTTTCATATCCCGTCGGTTGTTAATGCGTCGGGCCCGCCGTATCGTAATTTGCGTTCCGCTCGGGATCATGCGGAGGTGGTGGTAGAGAAGCTGGAAAAGGAGGTGGCTTTGGGCAGGATGGGCGGTCCTTATGTCGCCCCGCCGTGCGGGAATTTGGTGGTTTCGCCGTTGGGGGTGGTACCAAAGAAAGAGCGGAATAAATTTCGGCTGATTCATCATTTGTCTTACCCGGAAGGGTTCTCGGTGAATGATGGCATTGCACCGGAGTTGTCGGCGGTATATTATGTGTCGTTCGATAAGGCGTTGGACCTGGTTAGGGCGGCGGGGCGGGGTGCATTGATGGCAAAGGCGGATGTGGAAGCGGCGTTTCGGTTGTTACCGGTTCATCCAGATAGTCAGCATTTGTTGGGTTGCTGGTGGGATGGCAGTTATTATGTTGATTGTTGTTTGCCAATGGGCTGTTCCATTTCGTGTTCGTACTTTGAGGCATTTAGTTCGTTTGTTGAGTGGGTGGTTCGGGACGTGTCCGGGCTTACGTCCATCATTCATTACTTGGACGATTTCCTGTGTGTCGGGCCGGCGGGTTCGATGGTTTGTGCGGGTTTGTTATTTGCGTTGCAAAAAGTTGCGGCCAGCTTCGGGATTCCTTTGGCGCCGGATAAGACGGAAGGCCCGGCGCCGGTGATGTGTTTTCTGGGAATTGAAATTGACTCCATTGCTATGGAATGCAGGTTGCCGGCGGAGAAGGTCCGTGATTTGAGGTCCGCAGTGACGGGGGTGAAAGCGGCGAAGAAGGTGCGGCTTAAGGCGGTGCAGTCCTTGCTTGGAAAATTGAATTTTGATTGCAGAATTGTGCCGATGGGGAGAGTGTTTGCGAGGCGTTTGGCGACGGCGACGGCCGGGGTAAGGTCGCCGGCACATTTTGTGCGGATCACAAAGGCGATCAGGGACGATTTGGAAGTATGGGATCAATTTTTGCAGCATTTTAACGGCCGGACGCTGGTGATGTAGAGGGTGGCGTCTAACGGGGCGTTGCAGCTGTTTACGGATGCGGCGGGGTCGGCCGGGTTTGGGGCTTTCTTCAGAGGTCATTGGTGTGTCGGGCAGTGGCCACAGGCGTGGCGGGAGAGTGGCTTGGTTAGAAATTTGGCTCTGTTAGAGCTATTCCCCATTGTAGTGGCAGTGGAGCTCTGGGGGTCGCACTTTGCCGGAAGGAAAGTGTGTTTTCATTGTGATAACCAGGCGGTGGTGCACGCGATTAACAACTTGTCTGCTAAGTCGGAGCCGGTGGTGGTGTATTTGCGGCATTTAGTGTTGAGATGTCTGCAGTTGAATGTGCAGGTAGTGGCAAGGCACGTTCCGGGTGTTGACAACGAGGTGGCTGATGCTTTGTCTCGTTTTCAGTTCAGCAGGTTTCGGGCGCTGTTGCCGTGGGCGGACGAAGTTGGAGTGGAGTGTCCCGAGGATTTGTGGCATCTAGTGAGGCGGTGATCTCAGACTTGATTCGGAACTCGGTGACCGAGGTGACTTGGTGCCGGTATGCTAAGGTGTGGGCTGAATGGGAGGAGTTGTTGTGTCTGATGTTTGGTGGGGAGAGCATAGATTACTTGGTGGCTTTGTTGTCATTGGTGAGTACGGATTTTTCAGCCGGGCGATCGGCATCGGCTGTGGCACACCGGGTGTCGGCAGTGGCGTTTTGGTTAAAAATGAGAGGGGAGCGTGATGTTTCACAGGATTTTCGGGTTCGTCAGGCTTTGCGGGGTTTCGCCGCGGCGTACGGGAGAGGGACAAGAGGCGTCCTGTATCGTTCGGTTTGTTGAGACGGATGGTGGGTGGCCTGAGCGGCATTTGTGAGTCTGTGTACGAGACGGTTCTGTTCACAACGGCTTTCGGTCTCGCTTTTTATGGGGCTTTCCGGATAGGCGAGCTGGTGAGCCCGTCCAGGGTGACGGGTGGTGGTTTGATGCTTGAGGACGTGCGAGTGAGCGGTAGTCAGGTGGAGTGCCGGATTCGCCGGTCAAAAATGGATCAGCTGGGCCGTGGTAGATTGGTGGTGTTATATGCGGTTCCAGGAGAGGAATTGTGCCCTGTGCGTTTAGTCGAGAGATTTATGGCCGTGAAGGGAGGCTTACCTGGCCCGTTGTTGCGGCATGTGAATGGGTCGTTTTTGTCGAGGTTCCAGTTTGTGGCGGTGCTGCGGCTACGTCTACGTAACGCGGGGGAGCGCCCGGAGGAATTCGGGTCGCATTCATTCCGAATTGGTGCAGCGACGGAGGCAGCTCGTTGGGGGCTTGGAGATGAGGTGGTGAAGCGTATTGGTAGATGGGAATCTTCTTGTTTTCGGCGGTATGTGAGACCACAGTTGTTGTAGCATCATGGTACTTTGGTTACGTGCAGAAGGTTTGAGGAAAGGGGTGTTTCTAGCTGTGTTGGTGGTTGTGTTGTTATTGGTTTTGATATTTTCGTTTTGTTTTATTTGTTATAGGGAAGTGCCTGATCTGGATCTTGGGGCACTCCTTCGTATTTTGGGGTGCTCGTCGGGCTGAGGTCCGCCCGAATGGTCGACAGCTGGGTTTGGATCGTGCGCAGGCGACTGTTCGATGGATCGGAGTTCGGGGCATGGAGTGGGGCAGGGTGGTCCCGGAATTTCGTTTTCATTGTAAAGTTGAGCGGCCCCCGGATGTGCTGGTATTACATGTGGGGGGTAATGATCTTGGTGCCAGGGCGTCGCGGGATTTGATCCGAGATATAAAGATTGACTTACTGCAGTTGTGGAAGTGGTATCCTGGTTTGCTGGTCGTATGGTCCGACATAGTGACCAGGTTGGCATGGAGAGGGGCTCGGTCGGTGGAGAAGGTTAATAAGGCCAGGGCCCAAGTGAATAGGGCGGTGGCTAGGTTTGTGATCAGGAATGGTGGGATTGTCGTAAGGCACAGGGATTTGGAGCCGGCAGATTGGCGATTTCGGAGGGGTGATGGTGTGCACCTCAACGAGGTCGGTCTGGATTTATGGGCGTTGGGTCTGCAGGATGGTGTGGAGCGTGCTTTTGGTGTGTGGCGGGTCCAGGCCACGTAAGGTGTCACGTGGTCTGTCCTGTGGCGGTGGGGGTAGGTCTGGTCCAGAGGTTTGGAAGTGATTGGTGGCTGGACCGGGAGTCATTGTCTTGGTATGGTGGCTCTCGGTTTCCGGGATGTGGCAGGCACGGGGTTCTGCCAAAGTGTGGGGGTCAATCCGTGGGTGATTGGCACCTCGTCTCTGGGTCGGTGTGTTGCGGCCGGTGACAGGGGGAGTAGTAGTTAGTGGACTGGGCCTACCCCGGGGGGTATTGTAAATGTTATTGTCTATTGTTACCGTTATGTGGTTGTTTTGGGTCACCCGTTGGACGGCGTCCCTAAGGTGCTAGTTTGTAAAACAATAGGCAATAAAAGGCTGCTGTGGCCATTTTGAACCAAGTCGCATGCAGTCCGTGTGTTTATTCTTAGAGGATAAGGGGGTTTGGTTACACAGACATCACGACCGGAGAATCCTCCCTCAGCTGGTCAAGAAAGCCACGGACCCACTTGGGGGGGAGGGGCGACATGACCAAGGGGGAGGTAGGGAGTGATGGGGTTAATAGGGACAGTTGTGTGTATGCCTAATATGGCATTGGGGGATGGTCTTAACCTGGGAGGAAGAGGAGGAGCAGGGAAAGGGTTAGTCTGGGAGAGGAAAGAGTTACCTCCTCTTCTGTTTCCGGACGCCGAACGATCCCCACCCACCCTCCCTTTGTGTTGTTATGTGGGGATATGTTTTGGGTAGTTGGGATACTCTTTGTCGCAGCAGCGGTGGGGGTAGGTCTGGTCCAGAGGTTTGGAAGTGATTGGTGGCTGGACCGGGAGTCATTGTCTTGGTATGGTGGCTCTCGGTTTCCGGGATGTGGCAGGCACGGGGTTCTGCCAAAGTGTGGGGGTCAATCCGTGGGTGATTGGCACCTCGTCTCTGGGTTGGTGTGTTGCGGCCGGGGACAGGGGGAGTAGTAGTTAGTGGACTGGGCCTACCCCGGGGGTATTGTAAATGTTATTGTCTATTGTTACCGTTATGTGGTTGTTTTGGGTCGCCCGTTGGACGGCGTCCCTAAGGTGCTTGTTTGTAAAACAATAGGCAATAAAAGGCTGCTGTGGCCATTTTGAACCAAGTCGCATGCAGTCCGTGTGTTTATTCTTAGAGGATAAGGGGGTTTGGTTACACAGACATCACGACCGGAGAATCCTCCCTCAGCTGGTCATGTCATAGTCCGATTCACAGTCTTTCTCGCAACCTGGCACTGCACTTCTCTCCCAACCTCACGGACACTTCTCATTCGGCCTATCCTCTCCCTCTGGTGACTCGACGTCTCCTGTTCCCACCCTAAGCTCTTCTCCCACGCTTTCCTCTTCCCGCACTTTTTGGGCAGGGTTCATCCAACCACACACTTCAGAGGGGAGCGCCGACTCTGCCGGTTAGTTCACAAAACACAGGGGAGCACTGTCTATTAAAGTCACAGCATGCTTTTCCATTTGTAGTGGTGAGCTGTCCATCAATTGTAGTGAGCTTTCCATCAATGGAAATCTTCAAATGGAAACTGGAGAAACATCTAGCTGGGCTGTATTAGGAAAACCTGCACTCGCAGGGGGCTGGACCCAATGGCTCTTGAGGTCCCTTCCAAATCTGCCATTCTAAGGCGGGCTTTGCACACTACGACATCGCAGGTGCAATGTCGGTGGGGTCAAATCGAAAGTGACGCACATCCGGCGTCACTTGCGATGTCGTAGTGTGTAAATCCGTCGTCATCGTATCATCGCTGCAGCCTCCGACATTTCCATAATGCCGGGGGAGCGACAGGTACGATGTAGTTCCTCGTTCCTGCGGCAGCACACATCGCTGTGTGTGAAGCCGCAGGAGCGAGGAACTTCACCTTACCTGCCTCCCGGCTACAATGAGAAGGACGGAGGTGGGCGGGATGTTTACATCCTGCTCATCTCCGCCCCTCCACTTCAATTGGCCGCCTGCCGTGTGACGTCACTGTGACGCCGCACGACCCGCCCCCTAAGGATGGAGGCGGGTCGCCGGCCAGAGGGACGTCGCACGGCAGGTATGTGCGTGTAAAGCTGCCGTAGCGATAATAATCGCTACGGCAGCTTTCACTATATATCGAACGTGCGACGGGGGCGGGACTAATGCTGCAGCATCGGTAACACATTGTTACCGATGTCGCAGCGTGCAAAGCCCGCCTAAGATTCTATGGGACCCCAACAATAACATAAATAACGGGAAGATTATTCTGGGGAAAACAATGCCTCAAGGACTAGTCACCCACTAATTCGCATATTGTGACCAGAGTTATACTCATAACATTGATTTTAGGTATATACAAAAATCATTAAATCACCAAAAGGGGCTTGTTATGAAGGGTATAAAAGGATTAATAAATACCTGATGGTGGTTTGGGGGACCTCATTAGCTGACATGTTCCCTTTTAAAGAGTTGATCCTAAAAGCAGTTGTCCACATTTGGAGACAGTTTATTTTTCTTAATTGCATTAATTTGGAGCTAAAAATCATTTTTACAATTCCGTTTCATTACAAAATTTGCACCGTGTGGCTTTTACAGGTTTTTTGTTTCCCTGACATTCAACTTTGTTTGTTGTCTTTGGTCGTAGTTCAACTGAGAGGAGCTCAGAAAAAGACAGAGAAGACTTCCAAACTTTCCTTTCAATTTATTAGGATGAGCTCACTGATGAGTTCACAATAGATAGATGGTCCATACAGTGTCCTTCTGAAGTTTATAGAAATAGACGGCAGCAGAGACACTAAGGATTCAGAAGTTAGTAAAAGGTTTGCCGTTCTCTGGTGCGGCAACCATGGACAACCAGCGCGGACACTTGACCATGGTTCTGTGAATCTTATTTTTTTGCTCAATTCTACCTTTAATATAATTTGTAACAGGAATATACTGTTTATAGTTTACCTTTGTTACCAATTTGATTACAATTTTGCTCACGCGAACGCCTTTTACCCTTAATACCAGCGTGTGTTAACTCGCTGCTGTACCTCAGACGTTGCCTTATTGTTCTTTTGTTTCCCTTAACGAACGCTAGAATGTCTGCAAGCTCAGGGAGAGCAAATACAACCGGCTTAAAACGGCTCGAAAGAATTGAATTGCGCCTTTACATGCCCCCTTCCTATTCAACAAATAAAACCTATTTTCTTTGCATTTTCCACAACAAAGAATTGATTGTCGCCAATCGTAACGAAAAAAACCCACGGATGATCAGACGGGAAGCCGTTCCAAAGTCTCTCCTCGGAACATTTCCTTCCATTCATTCATCCCTCTTGTGGAGTCTTGTTTAACCATTTTAATACAAGGCTTAACCTTCTTTTTTTTTTTCCAAGTTTTGTAAGTTTTTGAATTGTTTATTATTCCGTCTCTCTCTGAAATCCTCTTGTCTCTTCACTTCTCTGTAAACACTGGGTGATAAAAGTATTTTTACAGTCCCGTATTTGCACAAGCTGACTCCAGTTCATGTGAATTGTCTGCCGTTGACCCTAGAAAGTGAAAGTTTTTTTGACTTGCATGTAATTTCCGACTTTTGCATGAAACATGTTATGTAAAAATAATGCTTTAATGTAATGTTTAATAAACACGACGTTATCTGTGGAGCATCTCGCCGGAACGTGACACATGTTCATTCTCCCACGTTTAAGTTAAAGAAAAGTTTATGCCCTTCCTAACTTGCCAAGAAGAGAAGAATAAGGCGCTGCTTTTTTTCCCATGACCCTTCGACTTGCTCTTTTCCAAGGACTTTATGTTTGGAAATGCCTTGATAACAGCTTCCATTTTTCAAATTCTCTTCCTAACATAACCCAGTGTGACAGCAATTGGACTGACCCCCCCCCCCACCCCTCCAAAAGAGTTCCTGGCAAAGCTACTGTCATGAGGCCACAATGTCGTAACGATAACCGTCCGGGTCTTCACACAACATAATGTTGCTACTGTCTGAAATGTATCTGTTTTAATGTCAGCCGTATAAATTCTATGTGTCGGTAATTGCCTGCGAAACGGCTCTCGGAGAAATTATTACACATCGCAGTAGAATTTTGGATGCAGGGCTCAGCAAAAAGGCTGGTGTACCATATCATCATGTATGCATGGTTGGGCCAAAGCTGGGTGAAGAAGTGGTATGTTCCTCAGTAGAGATGAGCGAACCGGTCCCGGTTCGGCTCGAGGCGGTTCGCCGAACGGGGGGTCTGGCTCGAGTTCGGCTCGTCGAACGTTCGACGAACCGAACTCGAGCCCATAGGAAACAATGGCAGGCAATCACAAACACAGTAAAACACCTAGAAAACACCCTGAAAGGTGTCCAAAAGGTGACAAACAACTCACAACATAACACAAACACATGGGAAAGTGACAAGGACATATACTCATGTGAAAACAAAACAGCTGGACAAGGAAAAAGAGGGAGACACACAGATATATGAGTATATGCAAAGAAACATCGATTCCATTATTGTGCAACTTGAGCCCTGCTCATTTTAGGCTTCCAATCTGGATAAATTGCCTGAGCTCGCCACGTACGCCTTGAGGATCTTGTCGTGTCCTGCAGCCAGCGTTCTCTCGGAACCTGTCTTCAGTGCTGCTGGGGGTCTGCTGGCAGATAAGCACACGTGTCTGTCCACTGACAATGTGGACCTGGCTCTCAGAGGACTTTTCTTCCCCTGGGTCAGCCAGGGGAGGCGAAAGGCACGCGTATTTTTGAGAGTGCTTCATGCAAAGCATCTTTTTCTTTGTCAAAAGGGGGGCTCAACCGATGCCAGTCAAGTGGGGTGTGTGTGGCCCAGTTAGTGGCAACGAGGGAGACTGTGGTTGGAGTCCCCTCGCTGTGTCTCTAAAAGAACCAAGATGAACAAGTCATGGCTCTCAGAGGACTTTTCTTCCCCTGGGTCAGCCAGGGGACGGGAAAGGCACGCGTATTTTTGAGAGTGCTTCATGCAAAGCATCTTTTTCTTTTTCAAAAGGGGGCTCAACCGATGCCAGTCAAGTGGGGTGTGTGTGGCCCAGTTAGTGGCAACGAGGGAGACTGTGGTTGGAGTCCCCTCGCTGTGTCTCTAAAAGAACCAAGATGAACAAGTCATGGCTCTCAGAGGACTTTTCTTCCCCTGGGTCAGCCAGGGGACGGGAAAGGCACGCGTATTTTTGAGAGTGCTTCATGCAAAGCATCTTTTTCTTTGTCAAAAGGGGGGGTCAACCGATGCCAGTCAAGTGGGGTGTGTGTGGCCCAGTTAGTGGCAACGAGGGAGACTGTGGTTGGAGTCCCCTCGCTGTGTCTCTAAAAGAACCAAGATGAACAAGTCATGGCTCTCAGAGGACTTTTCTTCCCCTGGGTCAGCCAGGGGACGGGAAAGGCACGCGTATTTTTGAGAGTGCTTCATGCAAAGCATCTTTTTCTTTGTCAAAAGGGGGGGTCAACCGATGCCAGTCAAGTGGGGTGTGTGTGGCCCAGTTAGTGGCAACGAGGGAGACTGTGGTTGGAGTCCCCTCGCTGTGTCTCTAAAAGAACCAAGATGAACAAGTCATGGCTCTCAGAGGACTTTTCTTCCCCTGGGTCAGCCAGGGGACGGGAAAGGCACGCGTATTTTTGAGAGTGCTTCATGCAAAGCATCTTTTTCTTTTTCAAAAGGGGGCTCAACCGATGCCAGTCAAGTGGGGTGTGTGTGGCCCAGTTAGTGGCAACGAGGGAGACTGTGGTTGGAGTCCCCTCGCTGTGTCTCTAAAAGAACCAAGATGAACAAGTCATGGCTCTCAGAGGACTTTTCTTCCCCTGGGTCAGCCAGGGGACGGGAAAGGCACGCGTATTTTTGAGAGTGCTTCATGAAAAGCATCTTTTTCTTTGTCAAAAGGGGGGGTCAACCGATGCCAGTCAAGTGGGGTGTGTGTGGCCCAGTTAGTGGCAACGAGGGAGACTGTGGTTGGAGTCCCCTCGCTGTGTCTCTAAAAGAACCAAGATGAACAAGTCATGGCTCTCAGAGGACTTTTCTTCCCCTGGGTCAGCCAGGGGACGGGAAAGGCACGCGTATTTTTGAGAGTGCTTCATGCAAAGCATCTTTTTCTTTGTCAAAAGGGGGGGTCAACCGATGCCAGTCAAGTGGGGTGTGTGTGGCCCAGTTAGTGGCAACGAGGGAGACTGTGGTTGGAGTCCCCTCGCTGTGTCTCTAAAAGAACCAAGATGAACAAGTCATGGCTCTCAGAGGACTTTTCTTCCCCTGGGTCAGCCAGGGGACGGGAAAGGCACGCGTATTTTTGAGAGTGCTTCATGCAAAGCATCTTTTTCTTTGTCAAAAGGGGGGGTCAACCGATGCCAGTCAAGTGGGGTGTGTGTGGCCCAGTTAGTGGCAACGAGGGAGACTGTGGTTGGAGTCCCCTCGCTGTGTCTCTAAAAGAACCAAGATGAACAAGTCATGGCTCTCAGAGGACTTTTCTTCCCCTGGGTCAGCCAGGGGACGGGAAAGGCACGCGTATTTTTGAGAGTGCTTCATGCAAAGCATCTTTTTCTTTGTCAAAAGGGGGGGTCAACCGATGCCAGTCAAGTGGGGTGTGTGTGGCCCAGTTAGTGGCAACGAGGGAGACTGTGGTTGGAGTCCCCTCGCTGTGTCTCTAAAAGAACCAAGATGAACAAGTCATGGCTCTCAGAGGACTTTTCTTCCCCTGGGTCAGCCAGGGGACGGGAAAGGCACGCGTATTTTTGAGAGTGCTTCATGCAAAGCATCTTTTTCTTTGTCAAAAGGGGGGGTCAACCGATGCCAGTCAAGTGGGGTGTGTGTGGCCCAGTTAGTGGCAACGAGGGAGACTGTGGTTGGAGTCCCCTCGCTGTGTCTCTAAAAGAACCAAGATGAACAAGTCATGGCTCTCAGAGGACTTTTCTTCCCCTGGGTCAGCCAGGGGACGGGAAAGGCACGCGTATTTTTGAGAGTGCTTCATGCAAAGCATCTTTTTCTTTGTCAAAAGGGGGGGTCAACCGATGCCAGTCAAGTGGGGTGTGTGTGGCCCAGTTAGTGGCAACGAGGGAGACTGTGGTTGGAGTCCCCTCGCTGTGTCTCTAAAAGAACCAAGATGAACAAGTCATGGCTCTCAGAGGACTTTTCTTCCCCTGGGTCAGCCAGGGGACGGGAAAGGCACGCGTATTTTTGAGAGTGCTTCATGCAAAGCATCTTTTTCTTTTTCAAAAGGGGGCTCAACCGATGCCAGTCAAGTGGGGTGTGTGTGGCCCAGTTAGTGGCAACGAGGGAGACTGTGGTTGGAGTCCCCTCGCTGTGTTTTACATGCTTTTAGAAGGGCATGAAATGGCTTGGAGGTTGACTTTCATCATATGCAAACTGTTGGCTACCAAAATGCTGCCTTTCCAACAACTGTGGTTATAGGCAATGAGGAACATACTGATGAAGATGAGACGCAGATACCCGATTGGGATGACAACTTAAATATTCGGTCAGGGCAAGAAGAAACTCGGTCTGAGGGGTAGGGGAGTGCAAACACAACAATTGATGATTAAGTTCTAGATCACACCTACTGTCAACCCACAGTCAGACACTCGAGGAGGTCAACAGAGGCGGTGGAGGAGGATGCAACCGACGTCGAAGTAACCTGGCGCCTTCCTGGACACAGTCGGAGCACTGGTAGCACGTCTACAACTGCATCCTCAGCCACCACTCTGCCTCTGAGCATTATTCGGGGTGGATCAACAGGTCGCATGGCCTCTAAGCCTTGCCTAGCCAGGTCCTTTTTTGACATAGAAAAAGATCGCCCAAATTATGTGATCTGTAAAATTTGTCATGGTTCTCTTAGTAGAGGTCAAAACCTCAGCAGTTTGACAACTTCTTCCATGAATCGTCACATGAATAAATATCATATGGCCCGATGGGAAGCTCACCGTGCTGCAATGCGGCCTAGCGGAGCGAACCATCCACCGCCTGCCCCTTCCAGTGCATCCGCGCGCTCGTCATCTTCTAGGACTGTGGGGACAGCTGTCACACCTGTTTTTCCACCCACAACTTCCACCACTGTAACCGCAACAGGCAGTTTGCTTGGTAGGTCGTCAGTTGGTTTGGAAGGGGAAACAAGTGAGTGTGTACAGCTCTCTCAGACATCGATAGCACCAACTTTGGATGAAGGCAACATCATGTCTCCGCCTGCACTTTCCTCACAAAGCTGCATTTTTCCAGGGACACCCGACTCAACACCGTCTACACACAGCAGCCAGATCTCTGTCCCTCAGATGTGGTCAAATAAAAGGCCACTTCCTGCGACCCATGACAAAGCGAAGAGGTTGACTCTATCCCTCTGTAAGCTGTTGACTACAGAAATGCTGCCTTTCCGCCTAGTGGACACACAGGATTTTAGAGACCTTATGTCTGTCGCTGTGCCCCAGTACCAGATGCCTAGTCGCCACTACTTCTCTAAGAAAGGTGTGCCCGCGCTACACCAGCATGTCGCACACAACATCACCGCTTCCTTGAGAAACTCTGTGTGTGAACGGGTGCATTTCACCACCGATACTTGGACCAGTAAGCATGGACAGGGACGTTACATGTCGCTGACTGGCCACTGGGTAACTATGGTGATAGATGGTGAAGGGTCTGCTGCACAAGTCTTGCCGTCCCCACGACTTGTGTGTCAATCCTCTGTCTGTCCAAGTTCCGCCACTGCTTCTGCATCCTCCACCTCATCTGGGTCCTCCACCTCCGCCCCAAGCCTGCCTGGTCAGGCCACCAGCGTTCTCACTGCGCAGAAGGAATCACGCACCCCTCATTACTATGCTGGTAGCAGAGCGCAACGGCATCAGGCGGTCTTTAGCTTGACATGTCTTTGAAATAGGAGTCACACAGCGACTGAGTTGTGGGCAGCTCTGGAGACTGATTTTGATAAATGGTTGTCTCCACTCAACCTGCAGCCTGGTAAGGCCGTGTGCGACAATGCTGCAAACCTGGGTGCGGCCCTTCGCCTGGGCAAGGTGACACACGTGCCTTGTATGGCTCACGTGTTTAACCTTGTTGTCCAGCAATTTTTAACACACTATCCCGGCCTAGATGGCCTTCTGACCAGGGCACGGAAACTGTCTGCAGTGCTCACTTCCGCCGTTCAACCGCCGCACCTGAGCGACTTGCATCGCTCCAGAAGTCTTTCGGCCTGCCGGTTCATCGCCTGAAATGCGATGTGGCGACACGCTGGAATTCAACTCTCCACATGTTACAGCGACTGTGGCAGCACCGGCGAGCCCTGGTGCAATACGTCATGATGTATAGCCTGGGCCAACGAGATGCAGAAGTGGGGCAGATCACCCTGATGGAGTGATCTCAGATCAAGGACCTATGCACCCTTCTGCACAGTTTCGACATGGCGACGAATATGTTTAGCGCTGACAATGCCATTATCAGCATGACGATTACAGTCATTTACATGCTGGAGCACACGCTAAACACTATTCGTAGTCAGGGGGTGGGACAACAGGAAGGGGAGGAACTACAGGAGGATTCATATGCGCAAGACACAACAACATCACCAAGGTCCAGACGTTCATCATCACCAACGCGGCAGGCATGGGACCATGGGGGACAGGGATCAACAAGGGCGCATGGTAGCAGGTGAGATGTTGAGGAAGGTGCAGGAGGACATGAAGATATGGAGGACGAACTGTCCATGGACATGGAAGACTCAGCAGATGAGGGGGACCTTGGTCAAATTTCAGTTGAAAGAGGTTGGGGGGAGATGACAGAGGAAGAAAGAACGGTTAGCACCTCTATGCCACAAACACAGCGTGGACTTGGTGCGCATGGCTGCGCAAGACACATGAGTGCCTTCTTGTTGCACTACCTCCAACATGACCCTCGTATTGTCAAAATTAGAAGTGATGATGACTACTGGCTTGCCACACTATTAGATCCCCGGGACAAGTCCAAATTTTGTGACATAATTCCACCCATAGAAAGGGACGCACGTATGCAGGAGTATCAGCAGAAGCTGTTACTCGATCTTAGCTCGGCTTTTCCACCAAACAACCGTGCAGGTGAAGGGAGTGATTCTCCCAGTTGTAACTTGACAAACATGGGACGGCCTCGTCATCTTCAACAGTCTACCCGTACCAGTAGGACCGTATCTGGTGCTGGTAACAGCAATTTTATGGAATCTTTTCATAATTTTTTTAGACCCTCCTTTGCAAGGCCACCAGAGACAACAAGTCTGACACATAGTCAACGGATGGAGAGGATGATACAGGAGTATCTCCAAATGAACATCGATGCAATGACTTTGCAAATGGAGCCTTGCTCCTTTTGTGCTTCAAATCTAGAAAAATGTCAAGAGCTCTCCAGTTACGCCTCGAAGATTTTGTCGTGTCCAGCTGCCAGCGTTGTCTCTGAACGTGTCTTCAGTGCTGCTGGGTGTGTGCTGACAGATAAGCGCACGCGTCTGTCCAGTGACAATGTGGACAGACTGACGTTCATCAAAATGAACAAGTCATGGATCCAGAAGGAATTTACTACCCCTGTGTCATCCTGGGGAGAGTAAATGCTTGTGGATTTGGAATGTGCTTGATGCAAATCAAAACATCCTGTTTGCAACTAGGGCACAAGTGCTGCCACTGATAAGGTGTCTGTGTGGGGCCCAATTTTTGGAAAAAAAGGGAGACTCCGCTTGGAGTAACCCTTGCTTGCTGTGTTTTTTAAAAATGATACAAGATGAACAGATCTGAAGGCAAGATGAAGCCAACATCATGTCTCCGCCTGCACTTTTCTCACAAACCTGCATTTTTCCAGGGACACCCTACTCAACACCGTCTACAGACAGCAGCCAGATCTCTGTCCCTCAGATGTGGTCAAATAAAAGGCCACTTACTGCGACCCATGACAAAGCTAAGTGGTTGACTCTATCCCTCTGTAAGCTGTTGGCTACCGAAATGCTGCCTTTACGCGTAGTGGACACACAGGATTTTACAGACCTTATGTCTGTCGCTGTGCCCCAGTACCAGATGCCCAATCACCACTGCTTCTCCAAGAAAAGCATGCCCGCGCTACACCGGCATGTCGCACACAACATCACCACTTCCTTGAGAAAATCTGTGTGCGACAGGGTGCATTTCAACACAGATACTTGGACCAGTAAGCATAGACAGGGTCATTACATGTCACTGACTGGGCACTGGCAAACTATGGTGAGAGATGGAGAAGGGTCTGCTGTACAAGTCTTGCCGTCCCCACGAGTTGTTTCAATCCTTGTTCTGTATGTAGAAGTTAATACACTGCTTCTGCCTCTTCAACCTCGTGTGGGTCCTCTACCTTTGCGCAAACCCTGTGTGGTCAGGCCACCCTTCCTTGCAACTGCGCACAAGGACTACCACACACCTCCTTACTATGCTGGCAGCAGAGCTCAATGCCATCAGGCGGTCAAAGTTTTACTTTGAAATGTATGGGAAATGTGAGTCACACCGCTATTACAGAGAATAGTAGTCAGGCAGGGTCAAAACATTAATTGAGGAACAGGAACAGAATGGGACGGCCAGGACTTAATGAGAAAACAAGCAGAGGTGAAATGCGTATCGGCCAACAAGGTACATAAACAGCAAGCAGGAAAAGTAGTCAGGTAACAAGCACACAAAATCATAAAACTGAACTGGGGGTAAAATTAACCAGAGGTTCATAGCTATGTCTGGCAGTGGTCTGCAGACAGGATGGGCATAAAAAAGGGTGTGGTGTCTTCCCATTGGTTGTAGCTGAATGATGGTATTTCATCTGTGAGATACCCACCAGCTACATTCAGCCAGAGATTCTGCATCTGTCAAGGTAATGCAGCCCAGTGGGTGAGCATAACCTGCGTCCACCTGCGCCGCTGGCATCGACTACTCTCCCATCATCAGCACTATTCATGAAAGGAACACGTTGTCACCTGGCGACCGGAGTACAAATTGACGGAGCGGACTCCGTTGGTGACTTAACAGCCGTGTGCGGCAATGATGCAAACCTGGCTGCGGGCCATCCTCAGGGCAATGTGACACACGTGCCTTTTATGGCTCACGTGTTGATCCGAATTCTCCAGCAATTTTTAAAACACCATCACGGCCTACATGGCCTTGTGCAGCGGGCACGCTCGCTATGTGCTCACTTCCATCGTGCGCACACAGCAGCTCAACAACTTTCATCACTCCGGAAGTCTTAGGGTCTGGCAGTTAAACGCCGGAAATGCGATGTTCCGACACGCAGGAATTGGAATCTGCACATGTTGCAGCGTGTGTGGCAGCACCGCAGAGCCCTGCTGAAATACGGTAAGACATATAGCCTGGGATAAGTTGATCCAGAGGTGGTGCAGATCACGCTGCTGGAGTGGTGTCAGATCAAGGACCTATGCACCCTGCTACACAGTTTTGAAATGTCGACGAAGATGTTTAGCACTGGCAATGTCATTCTCAGCGTGACAATTCTGGTCATCTACATGATGGAGCACACTGTAATTATTATTCGGAGTCAGGTGTTGGGACAAGAGGAAGGGGAGGAAGTACAGGAGGAGTCATATGCGGAAGGGATAACAAGATCTACGAGGTCCAGATGGTCAGCGGCACCTATGCGGCAGTCATGGTGAGGGAGAGGGATTAACAAGGGCGCATAGTATCAGCAAAAAGTGTTGATGAAAGTGCAGGAGCCCATGAAGAAATGGAGGACGAACTGGCGATGGGCATGGAAGACTCAGCAGATGAGTGAGAGCTTGCTCACATTTCGGTTGTGCGAGGTTGTGGGTAGAGGGCAGAGGAAGGATGCACGATTCTCACCTCTCTGCCACCAACACACCAAGGACTTGGTCCTCCTGGATGCACAAGACACATGAGCGCCTTCTTGCTGCACTACCTACATGACCCTCGGATTGTATGAATTTGAAGTAATCCTGAATACTGGGTTGCCACACTGTTAGATCCCCGGTACAAGACAAAATTTGGCGAACTAATTCCTGCCATAGAAATAGACGCACGTATACAGGAGTATCTGCAGAAGGTGGTACGGATTCTTAGATCTACTTTTCCACTAAACACCAGTGCTGCACAGAGTGAATCTCAACACTTTGTCATGGATAGGAGGAAATGGTCTTTTACTTGTCCACATCGGAGGGACCGAGGGATGGCTGCTGTGCTGAGATGGCGTTGAGTACGGTGTCCCTGCACAGTTGCACTTTTGGTCATATCCCAAAATGAGTTGAAAAAGGACAGATGCTGTTGGAAAGGGGAACAGGTGTGTTGGAAAGGGGAAAAAAATTTTGGTCCGTGGATTTGGTGGTTAAACAACTGTAACATTTGCTGAAGAAACAACATCTGTTACAGTGGGACTGGCAGATTTGGATAAAGTGGTATATAATCTGTGACCGCTATATAACAAAAATTAATAAGAAAAGAAAGAGAAAGGTATATATCACCTTCAGCAGTCAGTGTCCACCGTGCTCCCAGTTGGAAAAGGAGAGGTTGGCAACTTGAAGGTTTGGTGGAGGATACAGAGCTGTGTGGCTATGAAACTAATAGTAGCCTGAACCGAGTTAGACGCCATTCGGATCTGGAGACTGTGAGCCCTGTTAGCGTCACAGGGTCCACATGCCCACCCAGCCCAGGAACTCCCTGTTAACAACACAGGGGCCATTGAGTACGCTGACCGTGTGCGTAGGGGCCACACCTGTGGACAGCAGGCGCATCAGCAGCAGCAGGCCTGTTAATGCCACTGGGCTGCACAAGCAGGACTGTTAGGACAGGAGCTGGTCTTAACCGTTCTGCGTTACCAACTGTGGTGGTGGCCTGCATCCACCACCCTATCCCTGCCTACCTCTGGCCTAAAGCCGCAATGGGTTCAACACATGGAGGTGTGCTCTTTCGGAGCATAATAGAAGACTGCGCACCTCCTTGTTGGCTCCAGCCCCTTTTATAACCTGGGTCCGCCCCAAACCAGGGTGAACCACAATGCACCTCCTGGAGACAAAAGCAGAGTGACACGTCATGAGTGGCATAACTAGCGTCCTATTTGGAAACGCAACTTCAATGATGACCTCATGGCTGCCATGACCCAAACACCTCACCAGTCATCGTCTGACCATCAATAATGCGGTGACAAGTCATAGGTGTGGGCCTCTGCAAGCCATTTGGGAGGACACCTGATGCCCTGTGGTCTATATGGGACCCCCACATCAGGGCCAGGGCCAAAGAGTTCATTACCGGACCTAGTCTCTGATGCAGGAAGTGCCTGAGCATGCTCAGTAGCATGAAATACAGTCTCTGAAAAAAGACTATCAGCTTTAGCATGGTGTCTAGGCACAAAACAGGACTTAGACCCGGCACAGAATGCAAGCACCTGTGCAAAGAGGCTTTTCACACTTAGTGTGGGAGCATGCGCTGTATCCCGAAATGAAGACTTAGCGTCAGGAATGGCACAGTCAGGCTGAGCATACTCACTAGGCGAAACACTGTAATTATGCTGCAGCTGGGGTACATCGGCACACGCATGCGCACTAGCTGCCTCTCCACACTTAGACGTGGAGGGGAAATTTGTCTTGGAGATGCTGTCTATGAACAGAAGGAAAAGCTAAAGGAAGCCTGACTTTCTATCCCTCCGAATTATGAAATGCAGCAATGAATTCCATGAGTTTGCTATAACATTAGCGTAGCAAAATGTGCATGAGGGTGTGATGTAGAGGTGCTAGAAATAGCTTGTCACCAGTGGGGCACTAATGGAATACAACAGCCAGTTCTATGATGCCACAAAATGGCAGTATTTTGTGCTATCATTATAGCTTATTAAAAACAGAGCACGAGGTTGTCATGCAGAGGTGCTGCACATAGATTTGCAGTAGTGTGAATAGACAAAAGTACAATAGCCACGTTTAGGATACAACTAGGTACAGTGAGTGTTTGCTAGTATAATGGCTGAGTTTAAAAAAGTTTGAGTGTGCAATGCAGGCAGATGTCCTGCAAATATCGTTCCAATACTGTGAATTGACAAAAGTACAATAGCCACGTTTAGGATACAACTAGGTACAGTGAGTGTTTGCTAGTATAATGGCTGAGTTTAAAAAAGTTTGAGTGTGCAATGCAGGCAGACGTGCTGCAAATAACGTTCCAATACTGTGAATAGACAAAAGTACAATAGCCACGTTTAGGATACAACTAGGTACACTGAGTGTTTGCTACTATAAATGGCTGAGTTTAAAAAAGTTTGAGTGTGCAATGCAGGCAGACGTGCTGCAAATAACGTTCCAATACTGTGAATTGACAAAAGTACAATAGCCACGTTTAGGATACAACTAGGTACACTGAGTGTTTGCTAGTATAATGGCTGAGTTTAAAAAAGTTAGAGTGTGCAATGCAGGCAGACGTGCTGCAAATAACGTTCCAATACTGTGAATAGACAAAAGTACAATAGCCACGTTTAGGATACAACTAGGTACACTGAGTGTTTGCTACTATAAATGGCTGAGTTTAAAAAAGTTAGAGTGTGCAATGCAGGCAGACGTGCTGCAAATATCGTTCCAATACTGTGAATAGACAAAAGTACAATAGCCACGTTTAGGATACAACTAGGTACACTGAGTGTTTGCTACTATAAATGGCTGAGTTTAAAAAAGTTAGAGTGTGCAATGCAGGCAGACGTGCTGCAAATATCGTTCCAATACTGTGAATAGACAAAAGTACAATAGCCACGTTTAGGATACAACTAGGTACACTGAGTGTTTGCTAGTATAATGGCTTAGTAACAATGAGTTGTAGTGTGCAATGCAGGCAGACGTGCTCTGCAAATGTCTTTGCACTAGTGGGACTATAGCAAAGTCCAATAGCCACGTTTAGGATGCCACTAGGTACACTGAGTGTTTGCTAGTAAAATTGCTTAGTTTAAAAAAGTTGGAGTGTGCAATGCAGGCAGATGTGCTCTGCTAATATCTTTGCACTAGTGGGACTATAGCAAAGTCCAATAGCCACGTATAGGATGCCACTAGGTACACTGAGTGTTTGCTAGTATAATGGCTTAGTTAAAATGAGTTTGAGTGTGCAATGCAGGCAGACGCGCTATGCAAATGTCTTTGCACTAGTGGGACTATAGCAAAGTCCAATAGCCACGTATAGGATGCCACTAGGTACACTGAGTGTTTGCTAGTATAATGGCTTGGTTTTAATGAGTTGGAGTGTGCAATGCAGGCAGACGCGCTCTGCAAATGTCTTTGCACTAGTGGGACTATAGCAAAGTCCAATAGCCACGTATAGGATGCCACTAGGTACACTGAGTGTTTGCTAGTATAATGGCTTGGTTAGAATGAGTTGTAGTGTGCAATGCAGGCAGATGTGCTCTGCTAATGTCTTTGCACTAGTGGGACTATAGCAAAGTCCAATAGCCACGTATAGGATGCCACTAGGTACACTGAGTGTTTGCTAGTATAATGGCTTAGTTAAAATGAGTTTGAGTGTGCAATGCAGGCAGACGCGCTATGCAAATGTCTTTGCACTAGTGGGACTATAGCAAAGTCCAATAGCCACGTATAGGATGCCACTAGGTACACTGAGTGTTTGCTAGTATAATGGCTTGGTTAGAATGAGTTGTAGTGTGCAATGCAGGCAGATGTGCTCTGCTAATGTCTTTGCACTAGTGGGACTATAGCAAAGTCCAATAGCCACGTATAGGATGCCACTAGGTACACTGAGTGTTTGCTAGTATAATGGCTTAGTTAAAATGAGTTTGAGTGTGCAATGCCGGCAGACGCGCTATGCAAATGTCTTTGCACTAGTGGGACTATAGCAAAGTCCAATAGCCACGTATAGGATGCCACTAGGTACACTGAGTGTTTGCTAGTATAATGGCTTGGTTTTAATGAGTTGGAGTGTGCAATGCAGGCAGACGCGCTCTGCAAATGTCTTTGCACTAGTGGGACTATAGCAAAGTCCAATAGCCACGTATAGGATGCCACTAGGTACACTGAGTGTTTGCTAGTATAATGGCTTGGTTAGAATGAGTTGTAGTGTGCAATGCAGGCAGACGCGCTCTGCAAATGTCTTTGCACTAGTGGGACTATAGCAAAGTCCAATAGCCACGTATAGGATGCCACTAGGTACACTGAGTGTTTGCTAGTATAATGGCTTGGTTAGAATGAGTTGTAGTGTGCAATGCAGGCAGACGCGCTCTGCAAATGTCTTTGCACTAGTGGGACTATAGCAAAGTCCAATAGCCACGTATAGGATGCCACTAGGTACACTGAGTGTTTGCTAGTATAATGGCTTAGTTATCAGTTGGAGTGTGCAGAGGACAAGAGGGTACAGTGGCAGGATTGTGGTGCTCTGGGTAGAGGAATGGAAGCCTGCCTTTCTATTCCCTCCTAATGGTGAAATGCAGGTAGGAAATCCCTGACCTGGGCTACACAGACGCTGTTGCTGTTTGCAGGACCTGTCACCTATGGCTCTCTGACCCTGCCGGTTGGAGCCCTTAAAAGGACTGCTATAAAGTGCTCTCCCTAAGCTGTCTAACGCTGTGTATGCAGCGCATACAGCTGTATCGGCTATAGGACTCAGGAAGACGGAGCTGCGACAGTGATGTCTGACACCAAAGACGCAGAAGGCAGATAATGGCGTCCGTGAAGAAAATGTCCGGTTTTATAATGCAGGGACATGTGACATGCAGATCCTATCACACATGCCGTTGCTTCTCTGGCTCAAAGTCCACTTAGCTGTGTGTGTGTCTGGGATTGGCTGACATGCTGGCCCGCCCCACAAGACGCGCGCGCTTAGGGAAGGAAGACAAGAAAAAAAAAAAAAAAAATGGCGATCGCCATTATAGAAACAGCAGTGATCTGAAGGCGCTGTTCACGCACACTATACACTGAAATGTCATAATAGTGTGAGTCACAGAGTGACTTACACTATTACAGCAGAAACCAAGCTATGATTTAGCTGTTTTTTGGCTGCTAGAACCGTTCTCGAACGTTTCTAGAACTACCGAGCTTTTGCAAAAAGCTCGAGTTCTAGTTCGATCTAGAACATGCCCCAAAATCACTCGAGCCGCGAACTGGAGAACCACGAACCACGAACCGCGCTCAACTCTATTCCTCAGGATCTGGTGAAGAACCGGCACACAGACTGGTGTGTATAATATCATCATGTATGCATGGTTGGGCCAAAGCTGGGTGAAGAAGTGGTATGTTCCTCAGGATCTGGTGAAGAACCCGCACACAGACTGGTGTGTATAATATCATCATGGATGCATGGTTGGGCTATAGCTGGGGGAAAGAGGGGTATGTTCCTTAGGATCTGGTGAAGAGCCGGCGCACCGAATGATTTGTATGATATCATCATTGATGCATGGTTGGGTCATAGCTTGGTGAAGGAGCAGTATGTTCCTCAGGATCTGGTGAAGAGCTGGCACAACGACTGGTGTGTAGCATATCATGAATGCATGGCTGGGCCATAGCTGGGTAAAGGAGGGGTATGTTCCTTGGGATCTGGTGAAGAGCTGGCACACCGTCTGGTGTGTAGCATATCACGAATGCATGATTGGGCCATAGCTGGGTGAAGGAGGGGTATGGTCCTTGATATCTGCTGAAGAGCCAGTCCACAGACTTGTGTGTAGCATATTATCAAGGATGAATGGCTGGGCCATAGTTGGGTGAAGGGGGGGGGGTATGTTCCTCAGGATCTGGTGAAGAGCCAGTCCACAGACTGGTGTGTTGCATATTGTCATGGATGCAGGTTGGGCCATAATTATGTGAAGGAGCGGTATGATCCTCAGGATCTGGTGAAGAGCCAATAAGCCACTTTGAAGACCAAGGGTATTTGGATACAATTCTAGATCCATAAGTTAAAGGGAATCTGCCGTTGACTTAGACCCCAACAACAATATACACTGTGTGCAGAATTATTAGGCAAGTTGTATTTTAGAAGATTTTTTTATTATTGATCAACAAGTATGTTCTCAATCAACCCAAAAGACTCATAAATATCAAAGCTTAATATTTTTGGAAGTTGGAGTGGGTTTATTTAGATTTGGCTATCTTAGGAGGATATCTGTTTGTGCAGGTAACGATTACTGTGCAGAATTATTAGGCAACTTAATAAAAACCAAATATATTCCCATCTCACTTGTTTATTTTCACCAGGTAAACCAATATAACTGCACAAAATTTAGAAATAAACATTTCTGACATGCAAAAACAAAACTCAAAAAATTAGTGACCAATATAGCCACCTTTCTTTCTGATGACACTCAACAGCCTACCATCCATAGATTCTGTCAGTTGCTTGATCTGTTTACGATCAACATTGCGTGCAGCAGCCACCACAGCCTCCAGACACTGTTCCGAGAGATGTACTGTTTTCCCTCCCTGTAGATCTCACATTTTATGAGGGACCACAGGTTCTCTATGGGGTTCAGATCAGGTGAACAAGGGGGCCATGTCATTATTTTTGCATCTTTTAGATCTTTACTGGCCAGCCACGCTGTGGAGTAGTTGGATGCGTGTGATGGAGCATTGTCCTGCATGAAAATAAATGTTTTTCTTGAACGATACCGACTTCTTCCTATACCACTGCTTAAAGAAGTTGTCTTCCAGAATCTGGCAGTAGGTCTGGGAGTTGAGCTTCACTCCATCCTCAACCCAAAAAGGTCCCACAAGTTAATCTTTGATGATACCTGCCCATACCAGTAACCCACCTCCACCTTGCTGGCGTCTGAGTTGGAGTGGAGCTCTCTGCCCTTTACTGATCCAGCCTCTGGCCCATCCATCTGGCCCATCAAGAGTCACTCTCATTTCATCAGTCCATAAAACCTTTGAAAAATCAGTCTTAGACCCGCAACACATATCCGTTTAATTTGTATGTGTGCGGTACGTATTTGCACATACCGGAGACACGTAGACACGGAGACCCATGTTATTCAATGGTACATGGCACACACACGTAAAATCACACGGAACGTGTGACCGTGTGGTAAGTACGTGTGTGCGCTTTTCTACACGGACGACATGTCCGTTTTTGACCGGCAGCACGCAGGCACGGACCCGCTTTAGTCTATGGGTCCGTGCCTTAACGTACTGCACACGGAGTATGTCCATGTTCAGTACGTTTCGTGCGTGTGCGTTTTTACACTAGCGATCTTATTTTTTGGTTTTTTTTTAAATTAAATTCAGTATACTTACCTTTTTTTCTGCTGTTCTCAGTCATACTTACATTGGCGCTCGGTTTTTTTCTTCCCCTGGTTCATACCGCTCCCCGATCACCAGCGCGGCGAGGAACAGCTGTGCAGAGAATACGCGGCAACAATTACTTTGAATATGCCGGCCGCTCATTAATCAATCTCGTATTCCCTGCTTTCTCTGCTTGATTGGTTGCAGTCAGACACGCCCCCCACGCTGAGTGACAGGTGTCTCACTGCACCCAATCACAGCAGCCGGTGGGCGTGTCTATACTGTGCAGTAAAATAAATAAATAATTAAAAAGACAGCCGCGCGATCAGCTGAGCTGTCACTGAGGTTACCCGCGGCCACCGCTGTATCCAGTGACAGCGGGTAACCTCAGTGACAGCTCAGCTGATCGCGCTATTCCCTTCATTAGCTGCATGGAGCTGACCGGAGCGGCGGTGTCTTCTGCAGCTCCGGTCACCTCCATGCAGCAGAGCTGGAAGCGACGCTGCACCATCCTGGATTACGCCGGACATGGAGGGCTTTTTCGGGCTTATTAAATTGGTGAACAAGGCAATTTGTTAGTGTTTTTTTTTCTAATAAAGGATTTTTCGGGTGTGTGTGTTTATTTACTGTAATTTACAGATTAATCATGGAAGGTATCTCATGGAAGGTATCTCGGGGAGACGCCTGACATGATTAATCTAGGACTTATTGGTAGCTATGGGCTTCCAATAACTCCTTATTATTATCCGATTTGCCAACGCACCAGGGCAAATCGGGAAGAGCCGGGTACAGTCCCAGAACTGTCGTATATAATGTATGCGGCAATTCTGGGCGGCTGCTGACTGATATTGTTAGGCTGGGGGGCTCCCCATAACGTGGGGCTCCCCATCCTGAGAATACCAGCCTTCAGCCGTATGGCTTTATCTGGCTGGTATTAAAATAGGGGGGGGACCGCACGCCATTTTTTTTTATTAATTATTTGTTTATTTATTTTACTGCACAGTATAGACACGCCCACCGGCTGCTGTGATTGTGTGGAGTGAGACAGCTGTCACTCAGCGTGGGGTGCGTGTCTGACTGTAACCAATCACAGGCGTCTGTGGGTGGGGAAAGCAGGGAATACGAGATTGATTAATGAGCGGCCGGCATATTCAAAGTAATTGTTGCCGCGTATTCTCTGCACAGCTGTTCCTCGCCGCGCTGGTGATCGGGGAGCGGTAAGTATGAGAGAGGGCTGCTCACTTCAGTCACTCGGGGGATTAGCAGTCACTGGTGAATCCTTCACAGGTGACCGCTAATCAGTACGCGGCACAGATAGAGCCGCGGCATAACAATGAAGTCGGGTGAAGTTCACCCGAGTTCATTCTCATCGCGCAACTCTGTCTGCTGTCAGTCGACATGTATCAACGACATTGTGCAACACACAAACCGACATTCCACACGGACATTCCACACGGACATTCCACGTACACATACACGGGCATTTTACACACAAACACGGACATTTTACACGTACACACGGCTCGCATACGCCATCACACAGATGCCATACGTACCGGAGAAACGCCCCAAAAAAAGGGAACACGGACCAGAAAAACGGACCGTGTCACACGGACTTTTTTTTGCGGAAGTGTGTTTTAGGCCTTAGATATTTCTTAGCCCAGTCTTGACGTTTTATATTATGTTTCTTGTTCAAAGGTGGTCGTTTTTCAGCCTTCCTTACCTTGGCCATGTCCCTGAGTATGGCACACCTTGTGCTTTTTGATACTCCAGTAACGTTGCAGCTCTGAAATATGGCCAAACTGGTGGCAAATGGCATCTTGGCAACTTCACACTTGATTTTCCTCAATTCATGGGCAGTTAGTTTGCGCCTTTTTTACCCAACAGGCTTCTTGCGACCCTGTTGTCTATTTGCCATGAAACGCTTGATTGTTCCATGATCGCGCTTCAAAAGTTTGGCAATTTCAAGACTGCTGCATCCCTCTGCAAGACATCGCACAATTTTGGACTTTTCAGAGCCCATCAAATCTCTCTTCTGACCCATTTTGCCAAAGGAAAGGAAGTTGCCTAATAATTAAGCACCCCTTATATAGGGTGTTGATGTCATTACACCGCACCCCTCCTCATTACAGAGATGCACATCACCTGATTTATTTAATTGGTAGTTGGCTCTCAGCCTATACAGCTTGGAGTAGGACGACATGTATAAAAAGTATCATGTGATCAAAATACTCATTTGCCTAATAATTCTGCACACAGTGTACATTAAAATACAATATAATGGATACCTGCATGGCCCAAAGTTCTTCTCCATTAGGAGTGGATCGATTGATGGAGTGCATCAGTCTTCTTCTTTACTCCCCACCCCAATATCACCCTCACATCCTTGATTGACAGTTCTGCCCTCTGCTGTGTTGGGTATTTATTTGTCTGGTGGAGGGAGAAGCTATCAATGAAGGAGAGGAAGGTAGCGCTGGTTGGGGTGTAATGAGGACAGTTTATGTACTTACTATGCATCGCCCCGCCCCAATGTACTTCCAGCCTCATTAGCATAATTCTTTAAAATGGGATAATTTGACAAACTCTCGGCTGAATATTGGGCCTTGTTAAAGATACTTTACCAACAAATGGAAAATTGAAAGATGTGAAAATAATTGGAGCTGCATTAAGCATGACAAGTAAAGATGTTCCTACTGAACATGGACTTTTAAAAAAAAATCAATGTCGGTGTTCCCCGCAGTCCGTCCAACCCACCCGCGCACTCCCGGAAGTGATCTTTTATGGCTGGCTTTATGCGGGCGGAGGTCCGAACTGCCCAATCAGTGACTTCCATTGAGGTTCATGTCAAGTCCGGGTTCAGAACAGAACTTTATCTAAAGTCCAGCTGAACCCGCCGAGCCTGAACGTCCACGGGTCCACTCATCTCTAATCAGAAGACAAGTACTTCAAGAACATTTCGAAGATGCTTGCAAAGGGGGAAAGTTTTAGTGTTTGAGGTGGTTTTCCCTTTTGATTTTATAGAGGTAAACTATGCATGTACTCCCAGCTATCGGCCAAAATGGAGAGCAAAACTTTTTAGTAGCTCCTACAACATAATACTCAATGGATAGCTTTTGGCCGAACAGCTCTCTTTCCTGACTTTGTATGGTTGCATGGAGTTTCCACCTATGGGGCACTGCTGAGGTCATGTTGAATTTAAAGGCCCTAAAAAAAATGACCTAAATTTTCCAGAATTATTGCCTCTCTTGTCTACAGGCCGTACCAGGTACTGCAGAATTTATTGAAATGCAATACCAGAACCGCCCACGAAAAAGAGGGTGGCACCATTTCTGGAAAAAAAAGAAAAGAAATTCAACCTGAGTGGGAAAATAATAATTAATTGTTACAGTGGGGGGATGGGGAGAGTAAACAATTGAGTATTGAAGGAGCATTGAAACATAAAGTGCCTTTGCCGTTATCCTGATGTTCTGCATATTTAGAAGTCTTGTCGAGGATCTAAAACTTTACTGACCTTGTAAGCGACTATATCTGTTAATCCGTGTGAAGGCTCTGCTTCCTCATTTACCATTTATGCCATTTAAAGTTCATGGTTTATAAGCTTAATCGGATAACTGGCTCCATATTCACAATCTGCCGTGTGGGCAAAGCTGTCCCCGCGTGCCATGTTCTGCTTAGAAGCAAATTGAGTGCACGAAGTGAAGCAGCTGGTGGAGACCACAACTACACAAGAGGGGACCATGTTGCGGATAATGCTTCGTGTCCCTGGATTTACAATATTTTATGTGAAGGTAGTAGAAGAATATTTTTTATTTTGGGGGGGGGGTATTCATTTTTAATGCAAATAGAAATTATAACACGTTACTGATGAAAAGGAAACGGTTGGTAATTAGAATAATTATTGAATAATATGAAAGGATCTTTCACCAAATTTTTCAAGTTGTAATGTAAACTTTGTATTAGTGGCAGAGCAGAATACATTTTTTTTTTAAATTTCACCTCTCCATTGCAGAGATATTAAGGCCCCGTTACATGCAACGATATCGCTAACGAGATGTCCTTGGGGTCATGGAATTTCTGACGCACATCCGTTCTCGTTAGTGACGTCGTTGCATGTGACACATACGAGCGACCGCTAACGATCAAAAATACTCACCTTATCGTTGATCGTTGATCGTTAACACGTCGTTCTAATCCCAAATATCGTTGCTGTTGCAGGACACAGGTTGTTCGTCGTTCCTGAGTCAGCACACATCGCTATGTGTGACACCCCAGGAACGACGAACAACACCTTACCTGCGTCCTTCGGCAACGAGGTGGGCGTCACTTTCTTTCGGCTGCTCTCCACCCCTCCGCTTCTATTGGACGGCTGCCGTGTGACGTTGCTGTGACGCTGCATGAACCGCCCCCCTTAGAAAGGAGGCGGTTCGCCGGCCACAGCGACATCGCTAGGCAGGTAAGTCCGTGTAACGGGGACAATCGATATTGTGCACCACGGGCAGCGATTTTGCCCGTGACGCACAAACGACAGAGGCAGGTGCTTTCACGAGCCACATCGCTAGCGATGTCGCTGCGTGTAAATCACCCTTTAGTAATCTAAGTATTTGGCACCTAATGAGTTAACTTTTGTTAAGTCCAAGTGGGTGTTATCAGATAGTTTTCACTGGGGGCGTGTACTTTTTCTTTCTGTATGATGCTGACCAATCATAAGCAATCCTCAATAGAGCAGAAAAAGAACACGCCCCCCCCACAATAGCTTTCCCAGTGTATGAGGAAAAACCCACTTGAACTTATCAAAAGTTAACTCATTATGTGCCAAATACTTTGATTACTAATATCTACGCAATGGAGAGGCAAAATTAAAAAAGGACAAAAAACACAATGTAAAAAAATTATGTGTCAGCACAACATGAAAAAATTGGTGAAAGGTCACATTGGATTAATGTAGGCCAAAGTCACTGATTCTGTCAAGACCAGGTGACAGCCTAATGTTTATGGGGGCCCCCTTCCCAACTCTCCCCCGACAGATGATGTTGGGGAGAGAAGGGTTGGGCATTTTTAAATTTCAAAAGACAATCCTTTTTCTTTTCAGAGATGAAAATGGAGTCTGTAAGGGACGTAGGAGTTTGGCAGAGGCTTTCTCCATTCTCCCCACTGTAAACAAATGGACTCTTGGTGGAGCTGAGTCAAGTGCTCATGTGTATAGAGGAGTCGGAAGATGGACATCTGTTCTTCGGCCAACTGATATTTCCTGTATAAAATTCTAATGTTGATCAAACCTGCCAATATTGACAGTCTAATGGGCCTCCCGGCTGTTGCTGACTGATGATTTTGGGGACAGAAGAATTTGGCATGTCCGGGCAGTGCGGTTAGCGAAAACCACTTACCAGACAGGTTGAGGAGATGACGGTTAGCTGATCAGTTGACCAACGATCACTCGGCCGACAGCTAATTGTTATGGGGGGCTTTTCTCTACTGCCAAAAAATCATTTAAAGGGAATATGACAGTAGAATCAACCCTCATATGCCATCTACATGGGCACATAGGTCATGTGAACCTGAATAAAATGATATATGTTGTGATATATGCCATCTGATATCTTTATTCCAGAAAAATCCAAGTTTTTCTTAACATGTAAATGAGCTGTTAAGATCTTTGGATAGGAAATAGATCTCTCTGAGAATCTGCCTCCCAGAGCTTATTGTGACTGAAAGGGGGAGTTACCAGTGTGAGACATGTAATGAATGACAGTCTGATCTCTAGATCTCACACTGGTAACTCCCCTGGAGGCAGATTGTCAGGGAGATCTATGTCCAATCCAGAGATCTTAATAGCTCATTTACATATTAATAACAATGTGGATTTCTCTGGAATAAGAAATGCGATTGCAGATATCAAGGTATAATTTTCGTAAAGTTTCGATGACCTACATGCCCACCTAGATGGCTTAGGAGGGTTGTTTCTACTGACAGATTCCCTTTAAACTAAATTATGTCCATGGACTATTTTAACCTACTAGCTGTAGCATCCAGCGTTGCCCGGAATAGTAACTGTCTCTCTGTTTCTCTCCCAGTCTCTGTCTGTCTCTCTTTGTCTGTGTCTGTCTTTCTCTATCTCTTTCCCTGTCTGTCTCTGTCTCTCTTTGTCTGTCTGTCTCTTTCCCTGTCTCTTTGTCTTTCTGTGCCTGTCTCTATTTCTGTCCCTGGCTGCATTGTGACATGTCAACGTTCAATTCAAGGGCGTGGCTGCACCTTCTTCTGAAGTTCTGGCTCTTTTGTGGCTCCCAGTTCCATTGACTTTAATGGAGGCAGGTTTTTGGTGAATAACTGTAAAGCGCGGGGTTAAAATTTCCCCTCAAAACATAGTCTATGACGTTCCCTGAGTCAAATGGAGTGTCTGTGCAAAAATTAGTGATTGTAAATGCGACGGTGTGAATTCCTTTAGCGGATATACATACATACACACACACATACATACACTCAGCCTTATATATTAGACTACAGAGAGACTAGGGTAGGCACATCCAATTTACAGGATCCCTACAATATTAATAGACACAATCTCCTGATAAGTTACATATTACCACAGTATATGGAATAACTTGGTACCCCCACAACAGTGTTATTGCCCAATCACAGCGATAAGCACATCCCCCCCCCACCCCCCAAGGAATATCAGCCGGGTCCTTCAAGAATGCTCACTATTGGCCACCCCATGATCCAAGTCAGAGAGGCCCCAAGAAATTGGCAAATATGGACTCACTCTGTGATCATTTATAATTTTGACCTCAGTAGTTATACACTATTAGACAAAACATCACATTGTATTAATAATGGTGTCCCGGTATTCTGTATCGCTTAGAGAAATTTAATTTTCGTTTATAAACTCTGTCGGGAAATCTTTCATTTTCGTCCCAGTTCTAAATCGGAACATATGGCTGGAAACAAAGAACATATGGAATCTGACACCTAAGTCACGGCGAGTAATGCAAATGTTCCTCTTTCTTGTGATCGTTTGCTTTTGTGTCCGTGTGGATTTGCCCACGCATGCCTTAAGCATGTTAAGCTTCTGCTTGGCCTATTACATATCACTCCTTGGGGGTCTTCAACCTTAAGATGCAATTTGCAGGTTTAGATGATAAACTACAACATGTTTTGTTTTTCGCTATTTTCGCTGCTGTTGTGATCACTACGCTGTAATTATTGTCACTTAGGTTATTTGTATACCAAGACTTCATGGTGATTTTTCAAACCTTCGTGGCCGGTTGAAACACATCTGGTCTTATTCAGAAGATCGTTACCTAGGGGGTTGCAACTCGCAGAAACTTTTGTTGAAAGTAGCAATGAGAAATGATGTCTTTTTGGAAATTCTGGCAATTTAGCATCCAAGTTTCTGGTCAAAGTGCTAGAACATTCAGTTAAATTGGATACCAAAAATTTTCTGCAGGCATCTAATATCTAGGTGTTCCGCATTTTTCAGACTTTTTTCTTTGTTTTTAGTGCCAGAAATCTCAGGACTGATATTTATTTATTGCAATTTTTCCAGTACTTTATAAAATTTTGGTAAGCAATTTGCCTTCCCTCTGGTCCTTACCTTACGACGTTGATCATCAAAATTATGAATTGTGATGTTTGACGTGGGACATTGAGCAGCCACCTATCAGAAGCAAAAACAGGTGGCCAGTCCGAGGCACTGGAAGTGTAGCACCCCATGGGGCAGGTGGTTAACCTTGTTGCCGAGCCGTTTTAGGTCGGGTCAGGCTTTGTCACGGGGTTATGTTGCCCCGAGGCGTACAGTAAATGGTGGGGGAAGCTGGGTATTGGGAAAAGTTTGTTGTGATGCTACCTGTGGTGTGCGGTCAGGGAGTAGCTGCCACTGCAGAATTCCTCGCCGAGCAGGTGTTATGGCAGCCGGGATTGTGTCGCTCCCCAGAGGCGGAACGGGCCCCGGGTGGATGATGAGGGTTTTAATAGCCAGTGGCGCCTAAGCGCTGGGCAGCGGCGCCGGTAACGACGAGCCAACACAGTCTCTGCGAATTCAGGGTGTAGTTTACTCACAACTTCAGCTGCCAACCCGGTCACACTGGTCACTGACGTGATGGGCTCCGGTCAATCCCAGATCCGGTAAGGGGCCACCACCGGTGTTTTGAGAGAGAAGGAGTGAGAGTCCAATTTCTAGGGTGTCCCTCTCCGCAGTTAGGTACCCTGGCTGAGCTACCACTCCAACCCCGGGCCTAGTAGAGTAAATGTTTCCCAGAGATGTCTTGCCAGAACTATGGTCCAGACAGGTCTGTTTTTGATGTGTGTTGCGCCTATTTCTACCCCAAGTGGAACCTGCCCCCCAGGTGGCTGGCTTCAGTGACCGGGAAGTCCCATGATCGTATAGCCACTCACCTGCCTACCCTGAGCCAACCCACTCTGTGTGAAGGCTCCTAAGCTGTTTGTAGTGTGTGAATGTGAAACACCGGTGATTAACCTCCTCCTTACGTGAGATAGATAATGCACCTTAATTGAGATGCAGTACCCTGTGGCGACCAGAGCCTCAGTGGCGCCACAGAAGTGCTTAGAGCTCTATGGATCACTTTTAAAGTTTATGTTGATGGGCATTAGCGAGGCATCTATGACCAGACTGTTAGTGAAATCATGTTTGGCCAGGAATGTATTGGTTCTTCTTTGGCCAGGCACTTATGGAAGCATCTCACTTGGATCCCTCATAAGGTCGTCTGTGACCCAGCATTTATTGGGTCTTTTGTGGCTTGGCACATATGATCAGTTAACTGGGAATTTTAAGGGATCTGATTTTTGTTAGGCATTTCTGGAGGCATGTGTGGCCAGGCACCAGTTGGGCACATCTGATGTTGGCATGAATGATTTTAGGAATTGTTTGGCCAATTAAAAATTATTTATATTTTTTTAAAATTGGATATACATATTCTCATGTACTAAAAGAAAGCCTTAGATATTATGGGAACCATGGAGAGACTGCTTAACAGTTTTTTGGTGTGTAGTATAAAATAAAACAAACTATGATTGGTGTCTTCAAGAAATAATTTTTAGGTGTATTTACTAAAAATGAGGGAATCTATTCACAGGTCCTTGGTCTCGTGGCCATGTCCATGGGTGCTGCACAGGACCCTTTTGACTCACTCTATACCGGATTTTGTCTCCAGCATCTTTTTGGTTATTTGGCTTGGTGTGATGCTGCTTAATCAAAAGGAGCGCGCCAGATGCTTTTAAGTAGGTTAACAGGTCTCCACTTAACAGCCATGGAAAACTGACATGGCCACTGGACCAGGGTCTTCTAAATTTATCCTCGCTCATCTCTTCTAGAGATTAGGTCTCGTGGTAGTTCGGTTCGGCAGGTTCAGCCGGACTTAAGACAGAATTCAGTTTGGGACCCGGATTTGACCTGAACCCCAATGGAAGTCACTAATTGAACAGTTCGGGTCTCCGCCCACACGCAGGCAGCCATAAACAGATCACTTTTGTGGGGCAAGTGGGTGGAGTTGTTTCCATCTTTTTGGGGGGTATACAATACATTCGATCATGCTGTTGTTACTCCCAGTGGGAGCTGATCAACACTACAAGTGGCTCGCACTGGGCTGAGGACCGAGCATACCTCGTGCAAGTGGTTTGCATATAATACTGTCACAGGAATGATGGGTAACTGAGCAGGGGCACCTGGACTGGCCTCAAAAGTGGGGACCCTGAATTGCCCTTTATCCCAGAGGTACGCTTGATGGTAGCAAGGTCTAGACTCCTAGCATGACCCTAACTTCTGTCTGTACCCTGGTCCAACACACCCTCTCTCCTACCCCGGGGGGTGGGACCAAAGTAACAAACCCTACAAATAACGCCGATTAGGGAAGAACCAAAACACATACACACTGCAATCAGACACACGGGAGAGACAATACATGCGCAGGAAGATACAAAATATAAACTTACAACATGGATGTTTCCACAGTACACAGATATCATACAACTGATCACCAGAAACTGGATCACATGCTAAGACCGGAATCGCTGGAACTATTATCGGTGATGTGAAATTGGAACCAGCACCTTATAAAGGGTGGAGGCAGCTGTGAGTGATCATTTGCAACCTGAGCTCCTAGCAACAGTTCACAAGCCAGCAGGGATTAATGCCTGCTGGAATGATGAGCAGTGAACATGAATCAGCCGATGCCCGACTCTGATTGAACAACTCAGAGACATCAGGTTGCCTGTAAGAGTCTGCATTATGCATGCCACCGCCATGACACCTAGCGAATGGAGAGCAGAAACGGCATGACAGTAAAGCATCAGAACTCCGAAATTGAACTCTACAAATAACATAGAGTATGTGTTTGGTACTAACACTGAACCTTGGGTTGTCTCATCTGTAATCTCTAGTATTTACTTTTTAACAAGTGAGTAATTGCTATTTTAGTATGTTATCCCTTATCCATAGGGGATAACTTTGGAATTGTTGAACAAAAAAAAAGGTAAAAAAAAAAAAAAAAATCAGCTCACCGATCCTGCCATTCACCGCTCCCTGTTCGGATCCAGTGCACGGAAGGCTTGGCTGCCAAATATTAGGAAATAGAAGATAAAGGGAGATCCAGCGCAATCCTCAGGGTATAATTCAAAGTGCAAAAATATATTTAAAGATTCCATTAAAATATAGCGGTTTAGCAGGTTAATAAAGTTGGTATATAACCGCAACAGGACTAAGACTATGTGTCGAAACGTGTAGTTCAATGGGGTTATATACCAACTTTATGAACCTGCTAAACCGCTATATTTTAATGGAATTTTTAAATAAATTTTTCCACTTTTAATTATACCCTGACGATTGCACTGGATCTTCCTTTATCTTGTATTTGGAATTGTTGGGTTTTTGCACGGGTACCCCAGGCATTTAGAAAATGGGGCTTTGCAGTCTCGACATTCTTGGTCTTTTGGACTACTGAAAATAGTGTAGTTCTTTACCCGGCTTTCTCTGGCAGTCCCATATTCAATGAATTGCGCAGATGTCGACTATGCACAACTCTGTTCCACTCAACCTATTTCTCAGGATCACTGGGGGTCTGACAGCTGGGACCCTTTATCCTAATCTATGGATAGGGGGCAACTTACTCGGAAAAAACACGTTCACATCTGCATCACAGCTTTTGTCAGAGTCCTTTATCATCACAAGTTATGGGCACCTAGTTTACCCCATTAAAGTCATTGGGCCCAATTTAGTTAATAATGGTATCCGTTATGCAACAGTGTTTGGACTCTTCATTTATGAAATCAAATGACAAAGCCCTGCCAGATCCTTATCCCTTGACATAACCGAATTGGCAACATGATGAGAAACCAAATTCAAAGAGTCTTGTTTTACAGGCATGAAGGATATACAGTCTAATGAAAAAGTTTGGGCACCCCTATTAATGTTAACCTTTTTTCTTTATAACAATTTGGGTTTTTGCAACAGCTATTTCAGTTTCATATATCTAATAACTGATGGACTGAGTAATATTTCTGGATTGAAATGAGGTTTATTGTACTAACAGAAAATGTGCAATCCGCTTTTAAACAAAATTTGACCGGTGCAAAAGTATGGGCACCCTTATCAATTTCTTGATTTGAACACTCCTAACTACTTTTTACTGACTTACTAAAGCACTAAATTGGTTTTGTAACCTCATTGAGCTTTGAACTTCATAGGCATGTGTATCCAATCATGAGAAAAGGTATTTAAGGTGGCCACTTGCAAGTTGTTCTCCTATTTGAATCTCCTATGAAAAGGGGCATCATGGGCTCCTCAAAACAACTCTCAAATGATCTGAAAACAAAGATTATTCAACATAGTTGTTCAGGGGAAGGATACAAAAAGATGTCTCAGAGATTTAAACTGTCAGTTTCCACTGTGAGGAACATAGTAAGGAAATGGAAGAACACAGGTACAGTTCTTGTTAAGCCCAGAAGTGGCAGGCCAAGAAAAATATCAGAAAGGCAGAGAAGAAGAATGGTGAGAACAGTCAAGGATAATCCACAGACCACCTCCAAAGACCTGCAGCATCATCTTGCTGCAGATGGTGTCAATGTGCATCGGTCAACAATACAGCGCACGTTGCACAAGGAGAAGCTGTATGGGAGAGAGATGCGAAAGAAGCTGTTTCTGCAAGCACATCACAAACAGAGTCGCCTGAGGTATGCAAAAGCACATTTGGACAAGCCAGTTACATTTTGGGAGAAGGTCCTGTGGACTGATGAAACAAAGATTGAGTTGTTTGATCATTCAAAAAGGCGTTATACATGGAGGCAAAAAAACACGACATTCCAAGAAAAGCACTTGCTACCCACAGTAAAATTTGGTGGAGGTTCCATCATGCTTTGGGGCTGTGTGGCCAATGACGGCACTGGGAATCTTGTTAAAGTTGAGGGTTGCATGGATTCAACTCAGTATCAGCAGATTCTTGACAAAAATGTGCAAGAATCAGTGACGAAGTTGAAGTTACGCAGGGGATGGATATTTCAGCAAGACATTGATCCAAAACACTGCTCCAAATCTACTCAGGCATTCATGCAGAGGAGCAATTACAATGTTCTGGAATGGCCATCCCAGTCCCCAGACCTGAATATCATTGAAAATCTGTGGGATGATTTGAAGCGGCTGTCCATGCTCGGCGACCATCAAACTTAACTGAACTGGAATTGTTTTGTAAACAGGAATGGTCAAATATACCTTCATCCAGGATCCAGGAACTCATTAAAAACTACAGGAAGAGACTAGAGGCTGTAATTTTGGCAAACGGAGGATCTACAAAATATTAATGTCACTTTTATGTTGAGGTGCCCATACTTTTGCACCGGTCAAATTTTGTTTAAATGCGGATTGCACATTTTCTGTTAGTACAATAAACCTCATTTCAATCCAGAAATATTACTCAGTCCATCAGTTATTAGATATATGAAACTGAAATAGCTGTTGCAAAAACCCAAATTGTTATAAAGAAAAAAGGTTAACATTAATAGGGGTGCCCAAACTTTTTCATATGACTGTATATACGGTATATTTTTTTCCAGTTTCAACTTATTTTTGGCCATTTTTTTGCTTTACTTATTTATTTATTTTTTTGTTTGGTATTTCCAAGAGGTCAACCCGGTAAGAAGAGCCAACTCAACCTTTCACATCCTGTGATCTACAGATGTGCTCTCTTGTTTCGTTGGGTCCTGCCAGATTACAGCACTTTGGTGTATAAACTACATTTGGCTATTATTTATCTACCGACATCTGCTATTTAAAAGACATTTGTCTGATGTAGGTCTTAGAAAATGTTATGTTTTTCCTTCAGACAGGTCCTCCTCCTCGCGAGAAATGCATTGTTTCCTTGCCAGAAGGACTTGTTCATAGCTCATTTTGTGAGTCCGGGATGTACTGGCGCACCCCAACCCCATAAAATGACTGTACCTAAAATTCTTGGTTCTGAGATCATTTATTTCCATATCTGTTTATACTTTCTTAGATCTGGCTTAATTTTACTTTTTTAATCCTTTTTTACAATTCTATCTAAATTTATTCGCTTTCTTTACCTTTTACAGTTCTTTAGTTTGATCTTGTATCTACCGCATTATTATCATGGCCAGCTGCAGGTCCCAGTGGACTTCTTTTTATTTTCGACTCTTCCTCTTTGCGTTCCAAAAGCTTTAACTTTTTTAGTTTTTTGGTCGTTTAAGATATACGAGTGCTTAGGTTTTTTTTTTTGTACGTACAAGCTGTAGTTCTTATTATCATTTTGGGTTCAGGATGACTTTTTGAACTTTTTTACTACATGTCTCCGAGAGGCTAGGTCACGAAAGAAAAAAAAAATGATTCTGCCATATTTTTTTTCCAGAAGTTTCTGTATAATAGAAGTATTCTGTTATTTTATTACTTAAGATACTTAGGCCCGTAGCAATACTATATTTGTTAGCTGGGATTGTAAAATGCCCCTTTTAAAGTGAATGAGATTTCTGAAATCTCATGCACACGCTGCTTATTTTTTCCTTGTAGATTAGAAATATTAGGGTTTTTTCCTCCCAAATCTGCAGCATGTGAATTCTTTCGGTGTTTTTGCACCTTTTTTCTCACGAGAGAAAAAAACGCAAGTAAGAATCCATAAAACATGCACAAATACTCAAATAATAGTGTGCACAAACCCATAAAGGTGTTCAATAATAGGACAATCCCTTTTGATTCCACATGTTTCCCAAAGGTAAAATAATAAAGTCTATACTCCCCTCCCGTACTGGCGTCATTCCAGCGATGTGCGGCTCATGTAGTATTGTGACGTCACGCGAGGCCCGCATCCAATCAGCGCCGGCTTCCTTCTCCCCGCCTTCGGACCAAACAAACAATCTACAAGAAGTGAGTGCAGACAAAGCACTCACTTCCTGTTGATTAACTCGTTTGGTCCGAAGGCGGGGAGAAGGAAGGCAGCGCTGATTGGATGAGTGGCTTGTGTGACGTCACAACCCCACGGAGCATCGGGAACGAGAGTCAAGACACCGTTGGAACGACGCCGGAACAGGAGATGAGTGTAGGCTTTATTATTTTACCTGGGGGAACAAGAAGGGGTTGTCCTAGTAGTAGACAACCCCTTTAAATGCTTATCCAGATTGATATTGACATGTTAGACATTGACATATAAGGTAGCCGTCTCTAATAGTGCTAGTGTGATGCTGCTTTGATGTATAAGGTTTTATTTTTCCTGGATTGGAAAATGTTCCCTTCTCCTTTTAATAGAGAAGTAATCACTAAGGCCTCTTTCACACGTATGTGCCTCCGGTACGTGTTTGGCAGTTTTCTCACGTACCGGAGACACGTACACACGTAGACCTATGTATTCCTATGGTTTTGGACACACGTAAGTATTTTTGCACGTAACGTGTGTCCGTTCCGTACTTACGTGTGGCCGTGTGTTTCTCATGGCAACATGTCTGTTTTCTCTCCGGCATTACGGGTGTCACACGGAACGCAAACGTGTCACACGTAATGCAAACGGACCACACGGATGTGTTCCTTGTGACACGCACCGGAGAAAAGACATGTGTCTGTGAGAAAAAAAAACAAACCTTTACTCACCTTCTCCAGCCCTCCTGTCTCCACCGCTGCTGTCATTTGCTGCTGACCGCCGCTCATTATGCTCATTGAATATTCACTTCACTGCGGCCGGAAGCAGCAGCAGCAGCGGAGAGTTGGCAGTACCGGAGACCGAAGATCAGCACCACGGACAGCGACGCCAGGGACAGGTGAGTAGAAAGTTCCCGTTCTCCGTGTGTTATCACGGATAACACACGGAGAACAAATGTGTGCCATACACACGGCACACCGAGGGCAATACACACCTTTGACATGTCCGTGAAAAACGTACGTGATTTTCACAGATGTGTGAAAGAGGCCTATGAAGAAGCATTGAAGTATTCACTAAGGGTAGGCTTAATCTACAACAGAGGAAAATTCCTTAATATATATATATATATATATATATATATATATAATATATATATACCTGTGTCGTTCCAGTGGTGCCATGGCTCACGTGGTGTTAATGTCATGCGAGCCCCATGTACAATCATCATCGGCTTCCTTCTCCCCACCTTTGGACCAAGTGAACAATCTACAGGAAGTGAGCGGAGCCGCAGCACAGGCGTCCTGTTGATTAGCTAATTTGGTCTGAAGGTGGGGAGAAGGAAGCTGGCTCTGATTGGATGCCGTCTCTAATAGTTAGTGCTAGTAAGATGCTGCTTCGATGCATGAGGTTTTATTTCTCCTGTATTAGAAAATGTTCCCTTCTTTCATAGATAAAGTATTCACTAAGGGTAGGCTTAATCTGCAACAGCAGAAAATTCCTTAATATATCTATATATTCTGGCGTCATTCCTGCAGTGCCACGGCTCACGTGGTGTTAACGTCATGTGAGCCCCACATACAATCAACGCTAGTTTCCTTCTCCCCACCTTCAGACAAGATGAACAATCTACAGGAAGTGAGTGGAGCCGCAGCACTCACTTCCTGTTGATTAGCTCGTTTGGTCTGAAGGCGGGGAGAAGGAAACTAGCGTTGATTGGATGCCATCTCTAATAGTTAGCGCTAGCGAGATGCCGCTTTGATGTTTGATGTTTGAAATGTATTTTTCCTGTATTAGAAAATGTTCCTTCTCCTTTCATACATAAAGTATTCACTAAAGGCCCCATCAAACGCAGCGATATTGCTAGCAATATCGCTAGCGAGCGTACCCACCCCCGTCGTTTGTGCGTCATGGGGAAATCGCTTCCCGTGGCGCACAATATCGTTCGGAGCCATCACACGGACTTACCTGCCTAGCGACGTTGCTGTGGCCGGCAAACCGCCTCCTTTCTAAGGGGCGGTTCGTGTGGCGTCACAGCAGCGTCACTAAGCGGCCGCCCAATAGAAGCGGAGGGGCGGAGATGAGCGGCCGTAACATCCTGTCCACCTCCTTCCTTCCTCATTGCCGGAGGCCGCAGGTACGGTGTTGTTAGTCTTTCCCGGGCTGTCACACGTGGCGATGTGTGCTGCCTCGGGAACGACCAACAACCTGCGTCCTCAACAATCAACGTTTTTTTGAAAATGAACGACGTGCCAACGATGGACGATTTGGTGAGTATTTTCCATCGTTAACGGTCGCTCGTTGGTGTCACACACAACGACGTCGCTAACGAGGCCGGATGTGCGTCACGGAATCCGTGATCCAGGCGATATATCGTTAGATACGTAGTTGCGTGTGACGGGGCCTTTAGGGTAGGCTTAATATACAACAGTGGAAAATTCCTTTACTCTGTCTCCTGGTGGTCAGAATATTCTATGACTCTGGTATAACGCATCATTTTGACCCCAAATGTCACATTTTTAATACAGGCAGAAAAAAAAGTCTAACGCAAGTCAAGCGTGATGTTCTTTGTTTTTACTAAAACTCACTATTTTTGCGCCTTGGTGATGCATTCCTTTTATAGGATGGTTTTGCAGTGATCTTTACCTTTTTTAAGCTGTGGATGAAGAATAGCAAACCCAGAATGGAAAACCACGTTCCTTGCTCCATATAATTACTGTGATTACAGAGGGTTATAGCGGGTGTGTTATGATAGACATAAATATGACTTAGCGGCCCGCTGACTAATGGTTTCAAATGGAATATCAAATATTTCGGCATTTTCACGATAAAAAAAGTATAATGTTATAAAACGCAGTAAAAATATTGAGTCCAGACTGCTGACTGTATATAATAGGTAACTACATGTTTACGTTGGACATGGATCCAAATGGTACATGAGTGATCTTGGATAGACCCAGAATTGGTTTTATTTGCATGCAGATTATGTTTAATATCATGAGGTTTGGGGTGATTATTCTAGACAGTTACGGTATGGCCACTTCATGGTGGTCGGTGTTACATTTTACCTATTTATCTAGTAGGGTATTACTGTTAGAGAATTGAAATAATATCAGATTTCACAAAAAAATTGTCGGCAGAAACTAAACTTTTGCTACTCGATTTTCATGTTTCCAGCAAAATGGCAGTTGGCCATACACCAGAAAAAAAAGCCTGGAAAGGGTTAAAAAAAATGTATACTCGTTTGACTCCTACCGGTCTTCTTCATTGGCTTCCAGCGCCCGGCATCTTCAGCGTCTACTGCACTGACTAGGGTGCAACACACAACGTGATATCATTACGTTACGACCTAGACAGTGCTTGAGACGCCGAAGACGCAAGATGCCGAAAGACACCAGAGATCCCAGATATCAGATGCTGGTTGCCAGAAGACCTTGAACATGCCAGGTACCATCATACACTGAAGATGGCGGGTGCGGGAAGACACTGAACGGGCTAGGTGATGAAAGACACTGAAGATGACAGGTGCTGGAAGATACCGAAAATGCTGAGTTCTGGAAGACACTGAAGATGCCAGGTGCCGAAAAACAAAGACAATGCCGGGTGTCAGAAGACACCAAAGTTTCAAGATAACGTAAAAACAGTGAAGATGCTGGGGGCAGGAAAAAAATTATTAAAAATTAGAGATGCACAAAAAAAAAATGAAAGGTCTATGGTCCAGCGACCAAATATTATATGGCCGCTGGATAGGAGCCATTTTCTTTTGATTATCCTGATGTGATGATGTGTCTGCTTCTCACACCACAATGATAACATTGCCTCTGGCTGGGCCATCAAGAGGAGCCCCGGATGCCAGTGGGTAGGAGGTGGCTCGCAAAGCTCCCATCCAGCGGCTATCGGACCAGGGTACTGCGATCTACTCTTCTGTATTGAAAAAGCTTTCATGCACACCTTTTTAGCACCCACTGAATGTACAATCAACCACCATCGAAGGCACTCAAAACTTGTTTTCCAGGAGGTTTAATTGGCAACTTTCAGTGCTCACAGGTGCGTTCGGGGAGTGGACCCACAGAGCCGCAGCACACAGTATACCTGAGGGGCGTAACTATTGCTCACAACAGGTGTTCACCAGATACCCTGATGCTGAGGGTATTGCACTGCAGGTAGAAACCAGGTGTTACTCAGGGAGACTCGGTGCTGCGACAGCTGACCCCAGGGGTACTAAGGACACTGACAGTCTGATCTCTACCACCTGCTTCCCAAGCTCCTGTCTGCCTGCAGCCTCCAGTACTTCTACTACTTACTTCCCGGTCTCCTGCCTGCCTGCGGCCTCCTGTGCTTCTACTACTTGTTTCCCAGTCTCCTGCCTGTTTGCAGCCTCCAGTGCGTCTGCTACCTGCTTCCCAGTCTCCTGAATGCCTGCAGGCTCCAATAGTTTTGCTACGTGCTTCCCAGTCTCCTGCCTATCTGTGGCCTCCAGTGCTTCTACTACCTGCTTCCCTAGTCTCCAGCCTGCCTGCAGTTTCCAGTGCTTCTACTACCTTCCTTCTAGTCTCCTGCCTGTCTGCGGCCTCCAATACTTCTACCTGCTTCCTAGTTTCTTACCTGCGGCCTCCAGTGCTTCTACTACCTGCTTCCTAGTCTCCTGCCTGCAGCCTCCAATACTTCTGCTACCGGCTTACCAGTCTCCTGCCTGTCTGTGCACTCCAGTATGTTTACTACCTGCTTCCTAGTCTCCTGTCTGCGGCCTCCAATACTTCTACTACCTGCTTCCCAGTCTCCTGCCTGTCTGCAGTCTCCAGTACTTTTACAACCTGGTTTCCAGTCTCCTGCCTGTCTGCAGTCTCCAGTACTTTTACAACCTGCTTCCCAGTCTCCTGCCTGTCTGCAGTCTCCAGTACTTCTGCTACCTGCTTCCCAGTCTCCTGCCTGTCTGCGTACTCCAGTACTTCTGCTACCTGCTTCCCAGTCTCCGGCCTGTCTGCGTACTCCAGTACTTCTGCTACCTGCTTCCCAGTCTCCTTCCTGTCTGCGTACTCCAGTACTTCTGCTACCTGCTTCCCAATCTCCTGCCTGTCTGCGTACTCCAGTACTTCTGCTACCTTCTTCCCAGTCTCCGGCCTGTCTGCGTACTCCAGTACTTCTGCTACCTGCTTCCCAGTCTCCTGCCTGTCTGCGTACTCCAGTACTTCTGCTACCTGCTTCCCAGTCTCCTGCCTGTCTGCGTACTCCAGTACTTCTGCTACCTGCTTCCCAGTCTCCTGCCTGTCTGCGTACTCCAGTACTTCTGCTACCTCCTTCCCAGTCTCCTGCCTGTGGCCTCCAATACTCTGCTACCTGCTTCCCAGTCTCCTGCCTGTCTGCGTACTCCAATACTCTGCTACCTGCTTACCAGTCTCCTGCCTGTGGCCTCCAATACTTCTACTACCTGCTTACCAGTCTCCTGCTTATCTGCCACTCCAGTACTTTTACTACCTGTTTCCCGTGTGCGTCACATACCTGCTGCACAGATGCCTCTATACCCACCGGGGCCTTAGGCTTGGAGAATCCACTTCACCAGGTGAACCAAAACAGGTTTCTGTTTGAGAACCTGGTTGGTTTCACCCACCTGGAAAAAAAAAAACGGCATGTGACCAACTAATATTTTTTTTTATTCATATTTTTTATTCTAGAGTTAAAAAGCTAACAAATGATCTGATTTTCTTCTAAATCCCTGTAGCTGCTATAAAAAATATAATGAGGATGGATAAAAATTCACTCAAAAAAAAAAAAGACAAAACTGTTTTCCAGTCCTTTTCTCTGATTCTTTTGCTGTTCCTACCAATGTGGTCATACTTAACATTTATATTAATTTCATCCCCCGGGGAAGAGCTGCAGGATAGAGCAGATTGATAATACTGTACTTTAGATGTTTTCTTGGTTCTTGATTGCATGGACTCTGCAGTAACCTTCTCTTCTTTAATTGTATTTGCAATTTCAGAAGAGATGAATTGAAAAAGGAAAGGTCAGTGTCTTAATGACAAAGTGAGACCGCAAAAGTTGCACATACACTCCATCCACGAATGGTAAATGAGTAGGATAATCATGGTAAAAAAAAATAAAATAAAATATAAGATATATTTTTTATATATATATATATATATATATATATATATATATATATATGTATATATATATGTATGTGTGTGTGTGTGTGTATATATATATAATATATATACACATACATACATACACTCAGCTTTATATATATATGTGTATGTGTGTATTTATGTATGTGTATGTCCACTAAAGGAATCCGCACCGTCGCATTTACAATCACGAAATTTTGAACAGACGCCTCATGTGACTCAGGGAATGTCATAGACTATGTTTGGACGGGAAAAATGTAACCCCGCGCTTTACATTTACTCTCCATAAATCTTGCTTCCATTTAAGTCAATAGAGCTGCAAGCTATTAGGTTATTAATAGGTGCTGTGAGTGGTTGCTATAGGAACAAAGGACATTGTTAGTATAAGAAGCTTATATGTGAGGTAATATGATGTCGGTGGGGAGATGGATAGAAAGAGACAGAGAGAGAGACAGACAGTCAAAGAGACAGACAGAGGCAGACAGGGAAAGAGACAGGCAGACCGGGAAAGAGACAGGCAGACCGGGAAAGAGACAGGCAGACCGGGAAAGAGACAGGCAGACTGGGAAAGAGACAGGCAGACCGGGAAAGAGACAGGCAGACAGGGAAAGAGACAGGCAGACAGGGAAAGAGACAGGCAGACAGGGAAAGAGACAGACTGGGGAACGAGACAGAAGGTCAAAGAGACAGACAGTCAAAGAGGCAGATCTGGAACGAGACAGACCTGGAACGAGACAGACAGAGAGAGACAGACACAGAGATAGAGACAGACAGGGAAAGAGACAGAGAGATAGAGACAGACACACAGAGTCAGACAAAAACTCGATGAGAGACAGAGAGACAGTTACTATCCTGGGCAATGCCCTGGTACTACAGCTATAGCTAGCTATATATATATATATATATATATATACTGAAAAAGTTAAAACCAACTCCCTACATCCGTTCATTAAGACGTACCTGGGCAAATGCCATAGGTAGGATAACCAAAAGCCATAGTAGTGGTCTACCTTTCTAAGCTGCCCAATTTTGAACGTTTCATATCAATGGGCAATTATATTATTCTTTGTCAGATATAGTGTAGATGTCCATGCCATTTGCAATGGCTAATGTAGTACTCCATATATTTCTTCTAGGACTTCTAGACCAGCAATGCACAGTTAAGACAACCCTTTTCATAAGCATAGAAGGTAGTATTAGTGTCCTGCAGTGACTTCCAGGGTTCTGCCAGGTATAAAGGAACTCCTGGTAATTGCCGCAACACACAGGGTACACCTGGAACACAATACAACGGTGGGCCCTGGAGCTAGGGAGAAGGGAGCATGGTCATCTCCTACACTCACCTGAGGCCAGTCCCTGCAGTCCCTAATGTCCTTCTACAGGTCCTCCTTACCGTCGCCGATCACATGCCTAGACCCTCACTGACCCTAAACTCATCCTATCTAGTGAGGGCCGACCGATGACAGTCTCACCACTGCAATAAGATAATGCAAGGTAGAAAAAACAAATGGAAAAAAGACACATCAATTAAAGCTCTAGCAGGAACGTCTCTGGTGCAACTGAAGTGAAACCTCAGCTTTCTCCAAAAACTGGTTCCTTGCAGGTGGACAGCATAGGTATGAGCTTATAGCCGGCATATGAAGAAGTGACCAGTGAATATTTATAGAAGAAGGGAGTTGCTGCAGCTGAGTTTACAACTACCTCTTAGATCACTGCAGGATAGAAATTAACCTTAACACCTTCTGTGCTGGATGGATTTAAATATTCTTTAAATCAAGGTAGACAAGTGGGCACTAAAGCGGATCTGAGATCAACAAAGCGCTGTGACCTTCTGGTACCAGATTGCCTCGAGATCACATGAGGCCATGACACACTTATGACAATTCGTGTAGGCATCACTCTTACTTACCATAATTTTTGGTTTATAAGACGCACCCCAAATTTAGAGAAAAAAAAAAAAGGAAAAAAGTTAAAACAAAATAGTTCTTCTAATAATCCGGTGGTGTCTTACCGGGGGTTGTGGGGGGGTTGACAGTGGTGGTGTAGCGGGATCACAAGAGGCAGGGACAGTGGTGGGGTAGGGTGATGCTGCGGACGGGGCGGTGGGTGTCCCAGATCCTTGCTGCAGGCGCTGTGAGTCAGGCAAAATCCATAAACTGTCAGCGGTGCGAGCTACAAAGAAATGGCGCCTAGAGTTGGCACTTACGCAGATTGAGCTATCGGCTCAATGACAAGTCGAGATCTCATGTGCACACGTGCCACCTCCAGGTGCCATTTTTCTTAAGTCATTTGCTGGGAGATCAATGGGCCGGAGGTGGCATGTGCGCAGACAAGAGCTTGAGCCAAGAGCTCCATCTGTGCATGTGCTGACTCCCGGTGCCAAAATTTGAGGGATGAAAAGTGTGTCTCATAATCTGAAAAATATGGTATATTATGGCTGGGGAGATCAGAAGACAAGCCTTTCATTTCTGTCAGTCTCCAGGGGCTTTCCAGAGTGTTCATATATTTATACACTTCTTGAATATGGGTTTTCCATACATAATTGTCGGCGGTGTTACATATATAACAGCAGAATTCATATCTACATAATAAGAGTAGGGATCGCTCCAACTATAACAATGCTCAGGGCTCCTTTTGCATGTATCGGCTGGGGTGTCCAAAACTATACCAATGTGTGCATTGACAATACTCTTACTATTAATGGCTGTGTGACAGTAGCTTAGTTACTGGAGAAGGGGTCAGAGGCGGCTGTTGCCCTGGGCCCCACGATCAAAGGGGCCCACCCGGAGCTACGCTACTTTTAACTGTATCACACATACTACATCATCCAGTATCTCAAGAGCCGGACCCAAAGGCGTAACTGTAATGGGTGCATGTGTGACGCCCCTGACCTAATCAGGGTGTCACAGGGAACTGCACTCCTTTCTCTTATGGTGCAGAACTCACCCTCTATGGTTCTGGGATCCTAACCACACCTCACACCACACCCTGTCAGGCACACCGGTGGGTGGTCTAGCTGGAAAAGGGCCACCCGCCTAGGGGTCAGATAGACTGGTGGGAGGGAAATAGTCAGTGAAGTGGTAGCCCTCAGAGAGTGAGATGAGGGAGTTGGAGCTCCCTGGGAGACTTTGGCTAGGTCGCAGACCTTGGTCTGGGACCGGAGGAGTCGGAGACCCGGTCACAGGGTATTGGAAAAAGGTGCCCAGACTTAGTTTTAGAGAACGGTCGGCACCAGAAAATCTAGTAACCGGACTGGTACCGAGCACGGCAGTGTACTGAACCCTAGATCAGGGAGAAGCTTCATGCAACCTGATAATTAACCTGTGGAGGATAGTCTCTTTATTAACTTTCCCCAAGAGCTCAGAGATCGAAGGCGTCAACACAACGAGGGGGATAGGGCTTTCCAGCTTATGCGGCCCACTGAAATCCCAAGGGTCAGCCATCGAGAGCACAGCGCCTTTAAAGGGAACCAAACATCAGGATTTTCGTTTATAAGGTAAAGCCAGTGTAGTACTGGCACTATCAGGCACAGTGTGTACATACCATTAGTGGGCAGCTCGGATGTTTAGGCTGTGAAATCCATGTTTTTGAAGTTTGAAAATTCATCCACTTTTTGATTGATGTGTGCACCTCTACAGATAATATCCGAGCGGGTTGTGCACATGGTCACAACAGGACTGGAAAGCCGATCTTACCGATTTAGCTGCAGTAGACGTCTGCTACGATATCGTCTGCTGCAGCTAATCGGTAAGATCAGCTGTTCTCCAGTCCTGTTGTGACACCGCGTGCGCTCCCGCTGTCACAACGAGATATGAAGAAGCGAGGGCGCAAGCGCTGCCCTCTCAGACACCAAACACTGTATGCGGGCTTCAGAAACATGGCGCCGGAGATAAGCGCTATGCGCAGGCGCCAACTCCGACGCCGTGTAACTGAAGATTAGAAATTTGCATAGAGCTAGAGAGAGGGAGGAACGGGGGGGGGGGGGGGGGGGGCGGTAATCATGTGCATAACCCGCCCGGATATTATCTGGAGAGGTGCACACGTCGATCAAAAAGTGGATGAATTTTCAAACTTCATAAACATGGATTTCACAGCATAAACATCCGAGCTGCCCACTAAAGGTATGTACAGCCTGTGCCTGATAGTGCCAGTACTGCACTGGCTTTACTTATATACCAAAATCCTGATGTTTGGTTCCCTTTAACTTATCGTAGGGAGCAGTCACTCAGAAAAGTCTAAACTTAGTGCATGGAGGCAGGTCCAGAACCATCAGAAATACCAACGGGGATGGATTCCCGGACGAGCTCCCCCGAGTGGCAGCGGCACCCAAAGACTTGGTTTACTCCTGTCTCAAAGTCTGCTTAATGGTCGCACCAACATCCACACGGCCTGAGTGAGTACGCTGCGCTCCCCGGAGTCTGCCCACCTGGCCTGCACCATGCTCCCCTACACCTCCACCATCCCGATTCCCGGGGCCTTCCCTACCCGTGGAGGGAACGCCATCTGGCTGCCCCGCTCCATCTTCCCTGGGTACTCCCATCGTTGCGGCGGTACTCCTCTTACCGAGAACCATGGGTGGCGTCACGAACACTAACCCCCCCTGTAAATAGTCCCCCTTTTATTTTCGAGTGGCCGTAAGCCTCCGGGTCCGGAGACCCTCGAGCCACAGCAACCCCGGATCCGAGCAGTCCGACTGCTGCAGGGGCGGTACACATAGATTGCAATTGCACTCGGGCCCTGCAGCCTAAGGGGTCTCCTTTTTGACCATATTATCAGACCAATACTGTTAAAGGCTTCCAATAATTGGGGCCCTGTTGGAGCTTTTGCATTGGGGCCCATGAGCTTTAACTTACGCCTGTGGATGGGGTGCCCAAATTGTACGCTGTGCCACTTAGCGCCCATATATAAATCTCGGCTTTTGCTGGGTGTAAGGTTTACAGCTTTATTTTTGCTTGTGCAGAGCGCTGTACAAACATGGATTTTGGCCTCATGTTTAGTCACATACCAAATCTTGCTCACAGCTTGACTGCACGTACTGCACGGCGCGGGCGGGCGGGCGGCAGAGAGAGCAAAGCATTTCTTCCACCATAAAATGCGCCTTTCTATAATCAGCCGTTATACCATCTTGGGATTTCTTCCCTCCGCACGTGGTCGCGGTTTGGATGGTATAACGCACAGTGTGCGTCACCGCTTATCTCCATGTGAGAGGCAGCGCGCTCATTATGAAGGTGTTGCAGACAGGTGTTGCGCGGGTTTAGGGGAGTTGTGGTTTATTGGTAATTTCATAGGTTGAGTTTCACACCGGCTCATCTTGGCTCGAGGAACCGACCTCGGAATATATTTTAGAATGCCTGTTAGATAAGCTATGGAAATCAATCACTAATCATTAGAACCAGATGTTACTTTGGCTCGAGGAAGAATATTTAAGGGTTCCTTTCTATTTCCAGGGGAAGTTAATGTATATACAGTGCGTATTATGCTCTATATACACTAATGTGTAGCCACCAAAATATTGTGCCCCCTCCACATTACACCTACAGGAGCTTTTCATAGAATGGTAGAGTTGGAAGGGACCTCCAGGGCCATCGGGTCCAACCCCCTGCGAGTGCAGGTTTCCCGAAATAATCCCAGCCATATGTTTATCCAGCTTCCGCTTGAAGATTTCCATTGATGGTCCTCCCATTGTAGATCCATAGACACCAATATGGATATTTGCAGATATAACAGCTCCCGCTCTTCTAAGAAGGATTCCTATAAGATTTTGGAGGCAATTTTTACTCCTCATCCAGAAAAGTATTTGTGAGATGACGCTGATTTTGGGGAGGTCGTTCTCGTTTATTCCAGAGGTGTTGGATCGGGTTAGGGTCTGAGCTCTGTGCGGCCGGTCACGTTCTTCCACCAAACTCCCCCCTCCGTGTCTGTATGGACCTTGTGCACTGGGCACAGTCATGGGGAACAGAAAAGGGTCTTCCCCCAAACCGTTCCCATAAAGATGGAAGCTATAATTGTCCATAATGACTTGAGCTGAAGCAATAAGATTTCCCTTCACTGGAACAATAGGGCTGAGGACGACCCCGAAAAACCAACCTCATAGTATTTTACCGCATCCACCAGGCTTGACAGTGGGCACAATGCAGTCAGGAGGTAACGTTCTCTGATATTCACCAAACTCAGACTTGTCCATCATATGCAGATAAATCAGTGTGATCCGTCACTGCACAGAACATGTCTCCTCCAGTGGTGTCTTTACATGGCTCCATCTGACACTCATCATTGTGCTTGGTGATGTACGGGTAAATATTGTACTTGGTGATGAACAGCTCGGCATTGTACTTGGTAATGTACGGCTCAGCATTATGCTCGCTGATGTCTGGATCAGCATTGTGCTTGGTGATGTACGCCTCCACATTGTGCTTGGTGATGTACGGCTCGGAATTGTGCTTGATGATGTACGGCTCAGCATTGTGCTTGGTGATGTACGCCTCCACATTGTGCTTGGTGATGTACGGCTCGGCATTGCGCTTGATGATGTACGGCTTAGCATTGTGCTTGGTGATGTATGCCTCCACATTGTGCTTGGTGATGTACGGCTCGGCATTGTGCTTGATGATGTACAGCTCAGCATTGTGCTTGGTGATGTACGCCTCCACATTGTGCTTGGTGATGTACGGCTCGGCATTGCGCTTGATGATGTACGGCTTAGCATTGTGCTTGGTGATATATGCCTCCACATTGTGCTTGGTGATGTATGCCTCCACATTGTGCTTGGTGATGTATGCCTCCACATTGTGCTTGGTGATGTGTGGCTCGGCATTGTGCTTGGTGATGTACGGCTCAGCATTGTGCTTGGTGATGTACGCCTCCACATTGTGCTTGGTGATGTACGGCTCGGCATTGCGCTTGATGATGTACGGCTTAGCATTGTGCTTGGTGATGTATGCCTCCACATTGTGCTTGGTGATGTACGGCTCGGCATTGTGCTTGATGATGTACAGCTCAGCATTGTGCTTGGTGATGTACGCCTCCACATTGTGCTTGGTGATGTACGGCTCGGCATTGCGCTTGATGATGTACGGCTTAGCATTGTGCTTGGTGATGTATGCCTCCACATTGTGCTTGGTGATGTACGGCTCGGCATTGTGCTTGGTGATGTATGGCACGGCATTGTGCTTGGTGATGTATGGCTCAGCATTGTGCTTGGTGATGTACGGCTCAGCATTGTGCTTGGTGATGTACGGCTCGGCATTGTGCTTGGTAGTGTATGGCTCAGCATTGTGCTTGGTGATGTACGGCTCGGCATTGTGCTTGGTGATGTACGGCTCGGCATTGTGCTTGGGTGATGTACGGCTCGGCATTGTGCTTGGTAGTGTATGGCTCAGCATTGTGCTTGGTGATGTACGGCTCGGCATTGTGCTTGGTGATGTACGGCTCGGCATTGTGCTTGGGTGATGTATGGCTCAGCATTGTTCTTGGTGATGTACGGCTCGGCATTGTGCTTGGTAATGTATGGCTTGGCATTGTACTTGATGATGTATGGCTCGGCATTGTGCTTAGTTATGTATGGCTCAGCATTGTGCTTTGATGTATGGCACAGCATTATGCTTGGTCATGTATGGCTTGGCATTGTGCTTGGTGATGTACGGCTCGGCATTGTGCTTGGTGATGTACGGCTCGGCATTGTGCTTGGTGATGTACGGCTCGGCATTGTGCTTGGTGATGTACGGCTCGGCATTGTGCTTGGTGATGTACGGCTCGGCATTGTGCTTGGTGATATACGGCTCGGCATTGTGCTTGGTGATGTACGGCTCGGCATTGTGCTTGGTGATGTACGGCTCGGCATTGTGCTTGGTGATGTACGGCTCGGCATTGTGCTTGGTGATGTACGGCTCGGCATTGTGCTTGGTGATGTACGGCTCGGCATTGTGCTTGGTGATGTACGGCTCGGCATTGTGCTTGGTGATGTATGGCTCGGCATTGTGCTTGGTGATGTATGGCTCGGCATTGTGCTTGATGATGTACGGTTCAGCATTGCGCTTGGTGATGTGCGGCTCGGCATTGTGCTTGATGATGTACGGCTCGGCACTGTGCTTGGTGATGTACGGCTCGGCATTGTGCTTGGTGATGTACGGCTACAGCTGCTCGACCATGAAGCTCCCGGCGGGTGCAGAGTTTGTACTAATGTTACCAGAGGAAGTCTGGACTCTGCCGTTATGGAGTCAGCAGAGCGGTGGTGACTTTCCTGCCCTCTGCTCAGCACTTGGCACTTGGCCCCCCGCTCTGTGACGTTACGGTTTCTCTTCTCCTCTTTGTGACTGAGTTGCTGCAGTTTCTTCGACTCAAAGTTGATGGTGGAAGATTTATGAGGAAGAAAAGTTATGAATGGACTTGTTACACCAGTGGCTTCTGTTTCAGGACTGCGCTGATATCTGTGAGCTCTGCATCACCAGCCATTGTGACACATATTAGTAAAGTCAGATGGCATTGGGGGGGCAGATGTTATACACCAGGGGCAGGCGGACCAAATGTTATACACCGAGGATGATGGGCCGTTTGGTATACATTGGGGCTGGATGTTATACACCGGGGGTGATGGGCCGTTTGGTATACATTGGGGCCGATGGGGCTGGATGTTATACACCGGGGGTGATGGGCCGTTTGGTATACATTGGGGCTGATGGGGCTGGATGTTATACACCGGGGGTGATGGGCCGTTTGGTATACATTGGGGCCGATGGGGCTGGATGTTATACACTGAGGATGATGGGCCGTTTGGTATACATTGGGGCTGATGGGGCTGGATGTTATACACCGAGGGTGATGGGCCGTTTGGTATACATTGGGGCCGATGGGGCTGGATGTTATACACTGAGGATGATGGGCCGTTTGGTATACATTGGGGCCGATGGGGCTGGATGTTATACACCGAGGGTGATGGGCCGTTTGGTATACATTGGGGCCGATGGGGCTGGATGTTATACACCGAGGGTGATGGGCCGTTTGATATACATTGGGGCTGATGGGGCTGGATGTTATACACCGAGGGTGATGGGCCGTTTGGTATACATTGGGGCCGATGGGGCTGGATGTTATACACCGAGGGTGATGGGCCGTTTGGTATACATTGGGGCCGATGGGGCTGGATGTTATACACCGGGGGTGATGGGCCGTTTGGTATACATTGGGGCCGATGGGGCTGGATGTTATACACCGGGGGTGATGGGCCGTTTGGTATACATTGGGGCCGATAGGGCTGGATGTTATACACCGGGGGTGATGGGCCGTTTGATATACACTGGGGCTGATGGGGCTGGATGTTATACACCGAGGGTGATGGGCCGTTTGGTATACACTGGGGCTGATGGGGCTGGATGTTATACACCGGGGGTGATGGGCCGTTTGGTATACATTGAAGCTGATGGGGCTGGATGTTATACACCAAGGATGATGGGCCGTTTGGTATACATTGGGGCTGATGGGGCTGGATGTTATACACCGGGGGTGATGGACCGTTTGGTATACATTGGGGCCGATGGGGCTGGATGTTATACACCGGGGGTGATGGGCCGTTTGGTATACATTGGGGCCGATGGGGCTGGATGTTATACACCGAGGGTGATGGGCCGTTTGGTATACATTGAAGCTGATGGGGCTGGATGTTATACACCAAGGATGATGGGCCGTTTGGTATACATTGGGGCCGATGGGGCTGGATGTTATACACCGGGGGTGATGGGCCGTTTGGTATACATCGGGGCCGATGGGGCTGGATGTTATACACCGGGGGTGATGGGCCGTTTGGTATACATTGGGGCAGAAGGGGCTGGATGTTATACACCGGGGGTGATGGGCCGTTTGGTATACATTGGGGCCGATGGGGCTGGATGTTATACACCGGGGGTGATGGGCCGTTTGGTATACATTTTTTTTTGTCTGTTTAATTTCATCTTTTGGCCTAATTTTAACAAAGCTGCATCATCTCTTTTTAGAACTGTGTTATTCCTCCTGGAAATGTGTTAATAGGGTCTTCCTCGGTTCCATCAGTGCTGACAGTATAGGGAAACCTCTCCATAAAGGGTGAATAAAAACAAGACCTGCATCTACCTTGAGATCGGGGCCTTGAATGAAGAGGGGGGCTATGAAGAGATCTCTCTATATTTACTTCTCTGTGTGACTTTCCATAGAAATGAATGGGGAGAGCAAAGCATATGCAGCTACTTTTCCATTTCCATCTCAAAAAAAGCCTATATCTCCATATCTATTAAACATTTATGACACATTCTGTAGATATTCCATAAATACTAAGATGAAGACACCCCTTTAAGAGAATTAAAGGGTTATTCCCATCTTTATAAATTGGGTATTTTTTTGGATAGTGCTTGTAAATACAAGGAATTTCGCAATTTACTGCGTTTTAAAATTTTCTGCCGTTCTTAAGATATCCACACTTTTCTTTTGTTTACATCTCGTTGCCGTGGATACCGACCACTGCTTCTAGACAGGTAGAACATGCGCAGTGCTTACAAGCTGTTTTTTATTGAGCATATAAGCACTGTTTTGAACCTGGAGCACTTTGTTACCTTTTAATCCTGGCCAGTTTCAGCCCAGTGTTTATAACCTAGACAGCAGCAGTGGTCGGTCTCCTAGGCAACGAGCTGTAAACAAAAACCTAATTGTTGATATCTCAAGAACGGTTTAAAATTTTAATAAGCAGTAAATTGCAAAATTGTTTGTTTTTACAAGCTCTATCCAACCATATCCATTTTTAAAAATGGGAATAACCCTTTAAATTGCACCCTACACTTATTTTTTTAGTTTTTTTTCCCTCTAGTGCTTAGCGTACTTGGTATATATGCTATGATTGTCCCCAGAACTTTCCTGTACATCTAGTTTCCATATAGCCACAGTCTCAGAATTGCTTTAATTGAATGGGAAGTCTTATGCAGTACGTGGAATCTTTTCAGGGCGCTTTCAGTATCTAATTATTTTAATCAATGACAATTTAGCTCAGCGGGTCTCAAATGGCTGGAGAAAAGCTTTGAGGGAAAATGACCTTTAAATGAAGCCCAATGAAGAAAAATTACATGTCTGCGCCGGGAGGTATTTCAAAGTAAATGGATGATAATTCTCCACCTGAACTGAAAGATCCACAATGGACCAACTAAATTTAGATTGATTGATAGACGGCAATTACGGGTTTGACCCTTATTTATGGGGCTGAAATATAATCTTTTCTGTCATATAGTAGATGACTTAGACAGGTCTGAAAAATGTAATTTGTGTAAAGTGTATGGCGGTATAATGCGAATTTTGTACTTTTTTTGTCATATTTGGTAGCCATGAGTAGGCGTTTAGCACCCCATAGAGGTAAAATGTTGTCCCCAATTTATCATCACCTATAGACGATAACTTGCTGGTCACTGCTGTGACCCCTTCCCTGGGCTTTGAATGGAATGATTTCTGCGCATGCGCACCGCCGCTTATGTCATTGTCTATGGGACTGCTGGAGTGCTGTACTCGTACATGTGCAGCAATCGCGCTATTCATTGTCTATTGGACTGCAAGAGGTAACGAAGCACTGTACTTGGCTATATCCAGCACCCTCATATACAATTAATGGATCGGCGATGTGCATGCGCCATTAAAGCTCCATTAACACGTGCCCTTTAGAGCCCCGTTTTTAGGATTGTGGGGGTTTTCACTGCGGTAACCCCTTCACCTGGGCTTTAAATGGAGTAATTTGCGCTCCTGCGCACCGCCGCTCATGTGATTGTCTATGGGACTTCTGGTAGTAGCTGAGCGCTGCACTCTTACATGTGCAGCCATCATGCTATTCATTGTCTATTGGACTGTAAGAGGTAATAAAACACTGTACTTAGCTACTGTATATCCAGAAACACCATGGACAATTCATGGATCAGCGATGCCCATGTGGCGTCAAAGCTCCATTGAAATGCTGGGTGTAGTGGCGCGCACCTGTGATCCCAGCTTCCTGGGAGGCTGAGGCTGGTGGATTGCTTGAGTCCAGGAGTTTTGGGCTACCCTGTGCTATGTGGATTGGGTGTCCACACTAAGTTCGGTGTCAATAGGGTGACTTTGAGGGAGCTCAGAGCTACCAGGTTGTCTTAAGGAGGGGTGAATCGGCCCAGGTCGGAAACGGAGCAGGTCAAAATTCCCGTGCAGATCAGTAGTGGGACTGCGCCTGTGAATAACCAGTGTAAATGGGCCCTTTAGAGCCCTATTTTGAGGATCATGGGGGGTTTCACTGCTGTGACCCCTCCCCCAGGGCTTTGAATGGAGTCATTTCTGCGCATGTGCACCGCCGCTATTTTCATTGTCTATGGGACTATTAGAGCACTGTACTCGTACGTGTGCAGCCATTGCGCTATTCATTGTCTATTTGACTGCAAGCGGTAACTAAGCACTGTACTTAGCTATTGTGTATCCAGCAACCCCACAGACAATTAATGGATCAGTGATGCGCATGCGCCGTAAAAGCTTCATTCAAACTGGCCCTTTAGAGCCTAGTTTTTAGGATTGTGGGGGGTTTCACTTCTGTGACCCCTCCCTTAGGGCTTGGAATGGACTGATTTCTGCGCATGCGCACCGCCGCTCTTTTCATTGCCTATGGCACTGCTGGAGGTAGCCGAACGCAATTCTCGTACATGTGCAGCCATCGCACTATTCATTGGCTATTGGACCGCAAGAGGTAATGAAGCACTGTACTTAGCAACTCCATAGACAATGAATGAATCGCAGATGCGCATGCGCCGTCAAAGTTCCTTTGAAACGGGTCCTTTAGAGCCCCGTTTTTAGCATCGTGGGGGGTTTCAGCTGCGGATTTTCCAGTGATGGCCAAGTTATCCATCATGTGGATTGGGGTTGACTTACTAAGTTGGGGCAACCCCTTTAGGGGATATATGGTTGTCAGCGTAAATGTGACTGAAATTTTCCAAAATTTGGGCTCACAATTTAAATTCAATTTCAACATGTCCTTGGAGTGCGGAATAAAATCAGAGACCCCCGGAGGAAACATACTCCTTGCAGATATCGTCATTGGTGGGACCCCAGTGCCACGTTATCACTATAAGTCTGTCTTAAAAGAGTTTTCCAATACTTTAACATGGATATGCTCCATGGTCATCAATATTAGATTAGTGGACGTCCATCTCTTGACATTGCTAATGATCAGGTGACACTGAATATATGGTATTAATAATATTATTATTAGAAGCGGTATAGCGCCACACATTGTATAGTGGCCATAAATGGTATTGCAATGATTAGTGATCAAAAACAGATTTTCCTTCACTGGCAGCAAGAAGAGATCTGAATCTGTTAACAGTCATTCATGTGTCTTTATTGCAGCAGTAAAAGCTACATCTGCCTATATTCATGCATGTGATCATCTTATGACCCCTGTAATATTATCAGGGCAGGGGCTTCTGTGATTCTTTAGCAGTATAACCATTATTTCTTCCAGCTTATTCACTATTCTTCATTTTTATATTCCAGATCTGTCCATGGCCGTGCAGAAATTTTCCCATTCCTTGCAAGATTTCCAGTTTGAATGTATCGGTGATGCCGAAACAGACGACGAAATAAACATCGGTGAGTCCACTTTTACGTATCTGCAAATTTAAAGGGCTTAAAGGGATTTTCCACCTTTTTTATTTTTTTAACATAAATTCATGTATTTGGGGCTAAAAATCAGTTTTGCAATTGGGTTTCATTACAAATTTTGCACCGTTCGGATTTTATAAGCCTTTTGTTTTTCTGCGTATTCAACTTTGATGCAGTCTGTGGCCATAAATCAGCTGAGAGGAGCTAAAAAAAAAAACAAAAAACCCAAACAGATAAAGAGTTACAAACTCTGCTGTCAGACCATTAGATAAAGCTCACTTATGGACCCTCAGTTAACTCTTTTTGCAGCGTTCAATGACTAGTCGCTCTGATTTTCCTTCTCTGTTATAGGTTTTCCTGTTGTAGAAATCGATGGCTTTTCCTTAAAACAGCACCACACCTGTCCACAGGTTGTCTGTGGTATGGACACCCATTGACTTCAATGGAACTGACTTGCAGTACCACACACAGCCTGTTGACAGTGGTGGCGCTGCTTTTGTAAAGCGGACATGTTTTTCGACTCCTGGCAACCACCATATTATTATTTTGACTCCCTGTAGGACGTCTTCTCCATTTCTCATCCACCGCATTGTCTGAAGCAGACGGGCCCAAGTCTTCACGGGAAGTGGGGGTCGGGACATGGCTTCCTCCTGCCGTCTGATAGACAGCAATGCCTGTAATTGTCAGTCATTATATTTATAGCACTAGGACAATTAGTGCTCATTCATTTTTTTGTTTTGCTGTTTTTTTGTCTAGTTTTTTGTATTGTACTCCTTTTTTTTACTTGTACCTCATTATTCTTTAAATGTATGCCTTTTTTAACAGTTGAAAGGGATTGTCCATTTCTCGGACAACCCTTTCTCAACCTGTGTGTTTCCTGCTTTTAAAATAATACACTTAGGCCGCATTCAGCGTTCAGTATTTCGGCAGTAGATTTTATCAATAGTGATAAGCCAAAATCAGGAGGGGAACAATCAGAGGAAAAGTATAATAGAAATGTGACGCCCTGGCTTATCAGGTCATCACAGGGTATTATGCAATCTGCCCTTCTGTGCAATATCCACCTCCTTCTTGGTTATGGGTCCCCAACTACATGGTGTTGCCAACAGCAGTCAATTAAAATCCTAGGTACACTCTGCACCAGACACACCAGTGGACGGCCTGAGTGGAATAGGGTCGCCCACTTGGGGGGTTGGTTAAGGGGAGGTCAGGAGTGTCAGTTAGTTGAAGAGGGAGTTGAAGTTACGAGGTGAAGGAGAGAGGAGGTTAGGAGCCGGGCTCCTTGGAAGTGACTAGGTAGCAGATGGTGGTCTGGGCCTAGAGGAGCTGGACCCCCGGGGATCGTGACAAGGGGCACAGAACTGTCGAGGAGGACGACCGGCGGCCTTGTACCATCACCGGGCTGGGACCAGGGCACGACTGTGTACGTGTGGACCCTAGGTCTGGGAGTAGCTTCAGGCAACCTGACAATTTACCCGACGAGAACGGAGCCTTCAGGATACACTCTCCACCCGCTCCAAAATCTGGGTACTAGCGCAGCGAGGGGGATAGGACTTTCTACAAAAACGGTCCAGAAAATCCCAAGCGTGAACCCTGAGAGCAAGCTCCCTCAGTTAGCCACAGTGGGAAGCGGGACCCGGCAAGTTCTACACTACCGGGACCAATAGATAGTAACTTAAGGCTGCTTTACATGTTACAATTTCTTGTGCGATCGCATCCGCCCCCATCGTTTGTGCGGCACGGGCAATTTGATGCCCGTGTCGCACAATGTTGTTAGCCCCCCGTCACACGTACTTACCTTCCAAACGACCTCGCTGTGGGCGGCGAACATCCACTTCCTGAAGGGGGAGGGACGTTTGGCGTCACCGCGACGTCACACAGCTGCTGGTCAATAGAAGCGAAGGGGCAGAGATGAGCGGGACGTAAACATCCCACCCACCTCCTTCCTTCCGCATTGCCGCCGTTCCCGGGGTGTCACACAGAGCGATGTGTGCTGCCTCGGGAACAATGAACAACCGGACTTTTGATTTTTAGAAAATGAGCGACGTGTCAACGAGCAACGATAAGGTGAGTATTATTGCTCGATCACACTCGCTCATAGCTGTCACACGCTACGATGTATCAAACGATGTCGGATGTGCGTCACTTATGACGTGACCCCGCCGACATATCGTAAGATACATCGTAGCATGTAAAGCCTGCTTTAGTGCCAGGAGTCAGGTCACGGATCATCAGGCAACACCATCGGGGACGGGACCCGAACTAGCTCCCCTCAGCCGCAGCGGTGTCCAGAACTTTGGTTTACCCAGATGTCGGTGTCAGCTTCGTGGACTGAGTGAGTACAGAAATGGCCCCTGCGCTCCCCACGGCACTCCCCGAACACCATCACCGAGTCCTGGGGCAATCTCCCTACCCGTGGAGAGTCCTAACACCTGGCTTCCCCATTCCATCGCCCCCGGGTACTCCCAACTGCAGCGGTGGTACTCCAAAATTACCACAAACCATGGGTGGCGTCATGAACTATAACACATCACCTGTAAATAACCCCTTTCATTTGAGGAGCCGCACGACCCCCGGGTCTGGAGACCCCTCAAGTCACCGCGGATCTGGATCCGAGCAGCCCGGCTGCTGACGCGGGGGCGGCACAGAAACACAGGCACCACTTCTGTATTTTTCACCCACTCCTGGTTTTGGCTACAAATACTGATGTATAATACTGACCCAATGCTGAATGTGTGCACAAGGCTTTATAGGCATTATACTCGCCTCCGATGCTGTTCCAGCAGTTTTGGCATTGTCTCTCCTAGGATCGATTATAAGTGTGACGTCACGTGACCTCTGCAGCCAATCAGCGGCCATTATATTCTCCTCATATTCGAAGAAAACCGCTTACATTTGTAGGAAGTGAGCGCTGCTGCTCTTTCTCTCCCTCCAGATTTATGGGATAAGTTCAAAGTCGAAGACCGTGAAGTGGCTACTGATTGACCTCAGGAATTGTGGTATGTCATGCTGGTACACAATCCAGGGAGAGACAGCGCTGACACCGCTGGAACAGCTCCAACACCACTGGAACAGCGCCAACACTCCTGGAACCAACACAGCTGGAACGGGGCTGTCGCAGCTCAATGGGGGCCGACACAGCTGGATGGGGGCCGACGCAGCTGGATGATGGGGGCCGATGCAGCTGGATGGGGGCCGTCGCAGCTGGATGGGGGCCGTCGCAGCTGGATGGGGGCCGTCGCAGCTGGATGGGGGCCGTCGCAGCTGGATGGGGGCCGACGCTGCTGGATGGGGGCCGACGCTGCTGGATGGGGGCCGACGCTGCTGGATGGGGGCCGACGCTGCTGGATGGGGGCCGACACCGCTGGAACGGGGCCGACGCCGCTGGAAAAGCGCTGGCACCTGTCGTGAATATAAGTGTTATTATTTTAAAAGGGGGGAAACCTAGGCCCTTCCAATGAAGAGACCGCAATTTATTCTGTGGTATAGCAATATGTCAGATATGTGATCCAACGATCAAAGGTTTAAGTCCCCTATCTGTCGAAAAAAAATAAAAAGAAATAACCTGATCAGTAAACGCTGTAAAGAGAAAAAAAGACATGGAAATGGCAGAATTTCAGTTTTTAAGTCATCACTCGGCGCCTAACTTAAGAATATGCTATAAAAAAAGCTATAAAAACATTGTATGTATTCAAAATTTATATCAATAAAACACTCATCACTAGCAATAAAAACAAGCCTCATACACCTCAATCGATAGAGACATAAAAATGAGCACACAACCCAAAACATTTTTTGTCTTTTACAAACTTCTGAATGTTTTTTTTATTTTTTGCAGCTTCAAATAAAAAAATAAAAAAAAAATAACCTATACAAGTTTTTGCTGTAATCATACTGCCCGGGAGAGTGAGGATTCAGTCATTACAACCACACGCTGAAAAACCGTAAACATAATACACAAAAACGCCACTTTTTTTTTTTTTTTTAGAATTTCTCTGTTCGTGAATTCTCTTTTCCCGCTTTTTAGTACATTAAATGTTTAAAATGAAATTTGTCATTGAAAACTACAACTTGTATCACAGAAAAAAAAAACCTTGCAGCAAAGTAATCAGTTATGGATTTTGAAAAAAAAAACAACAAACCTTTGCAGCAAAGTAATCCGTTATGGATCTTGAAAAAAAAAAAAACCCAAAAAAACCCTTGCAGCAAAGTAATCCGTTATGGATCATGAAAAAAAACAAACCCCAAAAAACCCTTGCAGCAAAGTAATCCATTATGGATCATGAAAAAAAAAACCCAAAAAACCCTTGCAGCAAAGTAATCAGTTATGCATCATGGGAAAAAAAAAAAAAACAAAACAAAAACCCTTGCAGCAAAGTAATCAGTTATGGATCATAAAAAAACCCTTGCAGCAAAGTAATCAGTTATGGATTATGGAACAAAAAAAAAATCCTTGCAGCAAAGTAATTAGTTATGGATCATGGAAAAAAAAAAAAAAAAGAAAAAGAAATAAAATAAAAACTGTGATTCAAAGAGATTAAAATCTATTTTTTGTTTTTGCTGTTTTTTATTTTTTGTTTTTTATGTTAGTAATTCTGTTCAGAATTTGAGGATTCCAAATCTTTTCAGTTAATTCATCAATTTCGACATTTTAAAAAGTTGCTAAATATTTGTGCTATTATATTTAAGTCCCCCCTTGATGTACGAGTGCACATTTTTGTGCCAATTTTGCAACCTTTTTGCAGAAAAGGGACTTTTTGTTCTAAAAAGTTGCAAAAGAAGGTGAAAGGCAAAAGAGCATTTTTTATTTTGTGCAAAATTTCTTCAGATTTTTTTTACAATTTGTATAAAATTAGAAATATTGCAGTTTTCACACTGACCACTGGGGCTTTATTGGCCTCTACCTCCTGTTGTTTCAGGAAATTCACATGTACATTAGCAGCACTGAACAGACTCCGCCCCTATCTTTTGTATTGAGGCATCTAATGAGCATGTGCAAAATTCATTGTAAAGTGACAAGTTTTTATATCATTTGTTGTGAATTTTGAAGCTTGTGTTATCCGTGTTTGTATAAAGATGTCACCTGTCATTATAATCCTGTCTGTGATGATAATGAGCTAGCTGCAAACTCATTCTGAAAGAACAAGCAGTATTAGTCTAAAAAAAAAAAAAAAAAACTTGAATCACCAGTGGGAAAACTGTAAGATTATTAAGTTTTGTTCTTTAATAAAGATCATGATAGGAAAAAAAAAAAATTAAAAAGAAATACAAAAATATTAAATAGGTCATTTTTTTGATGATAAGTTCCTTCTAAATACATGGGGAGGTCATCGGATCTCATAGTACAATCCTATATAAGTTAGCTGTGATCATAAGATTTGTCAGCTCCGACGTTGAAAACATCTGAAGAGCATTAGTTACAGTATTGAGACCCGTGTGGCTCATCTGCTCAATATTTTCCCTGTAGTGTAAGGATAATGATGAAAGTGGAAGAATCCATGATCTGCTTCTTTAGCTGCCGTAACGATACAAGTCCTTTGAAACGGTTATTTATGCGCCAATTAATATCTGCAATGTAGCAGCACTATATGTACCGGAATGTGCGCGGTGCACATATGATCTGAATTACCAGATTCCTGCAGTATTGGATGCCTGTCAAGTTTGTTTTGTAAGGGAATACTGTCTCAAGGGGAATTCACCTTTGTAATGTAAAGTATGCTTCCTTTTATTATACCAAGAATCTGCTTAAAAAAATGTACAAAATGTGCTTGAAAGTTGTTTTTTTTTTTGTTTAGAACATATCTGGAATCTGATTGGTCCGGTTTTGTTCTTACTGCTGAGAGACAAAAATATTTTAACGTGCGATGGTCCAATTTTTACAAAGGTTGGCTGCTACAGCAGTAGGCCACCGAGTCCCTTAAAGGGAATCTGACAGCACGTTTTTGCTAATTCGTCTGAAAATGGCATGATGTAAGAATAGAGACCCTGATTCCAACGTTACATCACTGAGATTACTGGGTGTAGCAGTTGCAATCAGAGCTTTTATATGTAGCAATGCAGCAGAGCTGAGAAATCTAGCCACACCCACACCAGACTCTCTATGTACAGTGTCCATAGACATTGAGCTTCTTATCACAGAAGGGGCGTGGTAGGATTAGCTGATGTAGTCTGGGCAATTATAAGCTACTGGTGCTAAAATAATCATTGCAAGTAAGGAGCAGCACAGAGCCAAATCTCTGAAATCTGTGTTTTAACCCCTCAGAATACATAGCAAAAATCTGCTGACATATTCATTTTAATTTAGGTGTTCTCCGCAGTAATAATGAAAGCGGCCGATATGTATCGTTACCATCATGGACTGGTCTAAATGGCTATATTCTGCAGTAATTTGGCCACCAGTGAACTATTAGAATACAATATTGGATTAGTAATATGCTGGAATGTACTGTAAACCCACTATGATCAAGGATCCATGGAAATAGCTTGCAACTTCAGGTTGGGATCACCGCAGGAGAAAAGGAGAACTACCCAAAACTATCCAGGACACAGAAATGCCGGCATTCAATGGTCGCCAGTCGTCAACATATATTTGCCGATAAGTTTGTCATCCTATTCACATAGGCAGAACTCGCTTCAGATGTGCGCAGAATGATCTAACTAATCAGTCTGTGCACGTAGGTTGCCATTGATCTCGGCAGCACAGGTCCTATGTGCTGTCGAAAAGAGTGATGTTTTAAGCAAGACAATATATCATTTAACCCAATGGACAAGCGTTTGTTTACATTGGCCGATTATGGGGAAACTCGATAATCATGTGGCATAAATACAAATTAAAGGGGCCTGTCATTCCCAAAACTCAAATTAAACCGTTTACACATTTACATTGGGGATTTAGCAAATATAAGAAAAATCCGTGTACTGTAGATCTTACATATTGATATATATATACTGTATGTGTGTGTGTATATATATATAAATATGTGTGTGTGTGTGTGTGTATATATCTGTATAAAATCATGATATTTTATTAGCTATGCAAATGAATGCGGTTTGGTGCACGGTTGGTGCCGCCTTGGGCTGACTTGACCATTCGGCCTCCTCAATTGCATTCCTCCTTACAAAGCAGGACATGAGTGTAATGAACTGTAATATAATGTTAAATATGTGTATTTGTTTTTAGAGGATGTGCCTGCTCTTCTAAATTGGTGTTTGTTTGGTTGTTCCTCTGGTGTGATTCTTGAAAACATATGAATAAATTGACAACTGGGTTTGGCCAGTCCCCTAGTCAATGGGGAGTGTCATCACTAATTGGACAGTGATATATTATGTGAAGACACGTCCCATTGATTAGAACAAAGGACCCCAACCTGTGGCTCCTAGGCCTATGCCGTCTGGCTCCTGAGCCATGGCTCATGAACCTGTTATGTATGGTTCACAGGCCTGTGATGTGTGACCTGCGGGCCTGTGATGTGTAGCTTGCGAGCCTGGGATATGTGACTTATGGGCCCGTGATGTGTGTCGTGAACCCCTGATGTATGGCTCGTGGGTCTGTGATGTGTGGCTACCTGGGCCTGTGATATGTGGCTACCTGGGCCCGTGATGTATGTCATGAGTTTGTGATGTATGTCTCGTGGGCCCATGATGTGTGGCAACCTGGGTCTATGATCTGTGGCTACCTGGGCTCGTGATGTGTGGCTCTTGGGCCTGTGATGTGTGTCATGAGCTTGTGATGTTTGTCTCGTGGGCCCATGATGTTTGGTTACCAGGGTCCGTGATGTGTGGCTACCTGGGCTCGTGATGTGTGGCTCGTGGGCCTGTGATGTGTATCATGACCTTGTGATATATATCTAGTGCACCCGTGATGTGTGGCTCGTGGATGTTTGCCAACTTGGTCCATTAGTGCAAACTTTAGTAAATGACTATGAAGGGCAGGTCTTCAGATGGTGAAAGCCCCGGCTGTCATTATAGTGGTGTTGAGGAGAGCCTTTGGAACAAATACTTAATTAACCTTGAGACGTAAGGGATTGAGGGAAAATTTCCTGTGAAATCATTTCACCTTACAATAAGTCTGCTCAGATCTAAAGATGGCCTCCATCTCCTGTTCTCCACACTTTGCTTTGGTATGCAAGGGATGTCCAAATGTAAGAACATCACCATATAAGGAATGACCCACTGGCCAACCTAGAGGACCATCTCACAGGTATCTCATGGACCACCCCCTCCGATGACATCATAGACCTGCCAATCAGCATCACCACAGATCTGCCCAGATGACATCATAGACCTGCCCATCAGCAGCACCACAGATCCGCCCAGATGACATCATAGACCTGCCCATTAGCATCACCACAGATCCGCCCAGATGACATCATAGACCTGCCCATTAGCATCACCACAGATCCACCCCGATGACGTCATAGACCCACCTACGATGACACCCACCAATTAGCTCATGGACTAACACATTGTTCAACCCACTGACCAATGAACACATCCGGGCTTGCCCACTGTAAAACCTAACATGCCCCTTTTCTAGGTTTTATAAGTCCATGTACTTGGAAAAAATCAGTCTGTTTTGGGCCACTTCTGATCGAGGAAAGACGAACTTCCAACTGTCTGTGTCTGATGTCATTTTTCAATATGCACTTGATCCTCATTAATTAGGTCAGGCAGTAGGCAACACGTGAACTCTGATTAAGAGTTCACCCTAACAGTGGTATTATATTATACTGTTTTTTAATCGGGGGTATGGGTAACAATACGGTGGGCGAGGGTGGGATGTGCCCTTAAATACTGCAAAAGAAGCCAAGTCATGTGCCAAACACATTAAAGGATCGATACTGCTGACGTTTAGGATTGCTGCTTCCAATAGGTCCAATCCTCTTCCTCATTGCACTGATGAGGGTCATCCAGTATGAAACATTAGATATTGAACTCTAGGGGCACGAGAGTTCCTGACCTCTTCCTCACTGAAGAGTTTACTTACTTGCCTGTGCCAAGTTGGTGTCTTTTTGGGGAGTCTGTTACCCTCCGGCCATCAGGAGGTACTTAGCATCAGGTTCCATCTCCTGCACCTCGGTAGTATTTTTCTTATTCTCAGTTTTTCCTTTGGAAATCCCTTTTTGTGGGTTAGAAAAATGATTTAAGACCATAATCTAGAAAAGCACTCTTGTTCTGGAAGCCACAAAGCATAGAAAAATACTCAGCCAAAACAACAAAATGCTGATTTAGATCAAGAAACCACAGCAAAGGACGTAACTGGGCTTCCACAAGAGGAGGGCTGGCCGCGCAGTTGGAACCGTGAGCGCAGTCGCTTAACCAGGCGGCACAGTTTACATTTCCTATTGTGGAGCACCGCAGATCACTCACTGTCTATGAATGTTGATACATACAATGTGAATATCCTTAAAAAGGGTTGTTCAGTTGAGGCAAGTTATCCACGAGCTAGATAGTAACTTGCTTATGGGTGGGTATCCCACTGCTTCAAATTGCAAAATGGTGCGGCAGGTTGGTTGCTCAACAGCAGCTCCATTCATTCTCTACGGGTGTTACAAGGAGGTTTGTGCAGGCATCACAGACTTTCTTGGCAGTATCAGGGTCTGGGGAAACTTTAGATTCCTGCACTCTGCCTGCTAACTTCTCTGATGTCTGTGATCATTGCAGGGGGACTCGGGCATCCTCTCACAGATCTGAGGTTCATAGGAAGGCTAGCAAGACTTAAGGCCCTGTCACACGCAGAGATAAATCTTTGGCAGATCTGTGGTTGCAGTGAAATCATGGACATATTGTTCCATTTGTACACAGCCACAAACCTGGCTCTGATTGTCCACAATTTCACTGCAACCACAGATCTGCCGCAGATTTATCTGTGGGTGTGACAGGGCCTTTAGTCTGCATGTTAGTCTCCTTGGTCACATGCTGTGGTAGAGACAGTCATGTTCGCTCTCCTCCTATATATGCTGGCTGCACTGTTCTTATGTTACCAGCTATAGCTTGACTATACATGGCCTGGAGAGGTGGATTTATCCAGGCTTACTGGTGGTTGTGATATTATTGTTGTGTGCGGTTCTGGTGCTAACTCTTGTTGTCCTATTTGATGCTGCATTACTTCACTTGTCTTGTCCTATAGTTTCTTACTGTTTATTCCTCTGAGTGTGAAGTGTGAATGAGTGAATGAATTTCTGTTATCCCTGTCTGTCTCATGTGTGTTGCCATCACACTCCTACCCCTTCCTTCCCTGAGGGGAGAGGGGAACAGATTAGAATTACTCAGGAGTATAGTAAGTTACGGGACTCCAATATCTTCACCATCAGGGGTAATCTGGAGAATAGGGATAGCCTAGGGTCCCCTAGCGGGAGGGACAACATAAGAGTCTCTTGTCCCTCGCTATCCCACAGTCACATCATGACAACGGGGCTGCCGTAAACAGCTGATCAAAATGCTTTGCATCCCCCTAAGGTCCCCAATCAGTGACTCATGAACCACATGTGGCTTGCGGGCCCGTGATGAGTGGCTTGCAGCTGTCTTCCAGCCAGTTTCATATGCACCAGGTCTAGGTAACAGCTGAGAAGATATATATTTCTAGCAGGGACACACACAGTGTAATAATAAAATATAACTTTTAATAAAACTACGGTTTAAAATATGGTCCCATACAGATAATCCTTGTAGAAAGTGATAGTGTTCCAAGTGTACCAGTGCTCAAATACAAAAAAATTGTTTCGGTCTCACCATACGTTCTGATGAAGAGGTCGCTCACAAATGAGGAATGAGATCCTTAGCCGGGGTAGAGGACCCTAATAACCCTATCATGCCCCATGCATTGTTTCCAGTCCTCACAAGGACAGTGAACTAGTGTGGTGTGTGCCACTAACTGACATCCCTATCGTATAACCTTCCGATGTGTTTCGCCCACAATTTATGGGAGAACTCCTCAGGGGAGTCTTCTCACCACATGGTTTGCTGCGCAGCTCTCAGTTAGTTTTTTGGGGATGGTTTTGACAAAATGATTGACCCCTTATTCCCCGTATGAATTGAAGTACCCATAAACTAGGAGCTTCATTACACCTTAATAATATCTCCCCTGAAGAGTCCCACCATGAACGGTGGACGAAACTTGTCGGGACGTTATACAATAGGGACATCAATTAGTGGAATAGACCACACTAGGCACTGTCCTTGTGAGGACGAGAGACAAAGCACGGGGCACGACAGATTTAATAGGGTAATCTACCAAGGTAAGGATCTCATTCCTCATTTGTGAACTGCCTTTTCATCAAGAACATATGGTGAGACTGAACCAATTTTTTTTTATATTTAAGCACTGGTCCACTTTGAACACTTTATACAAGGATTGTCTGTATGGGAAGGTATTTTAAAACGTTTTATTAAAAGTTAAGCTGTAAAGAGCAGGTCTGCTGGTGACTTTTTTTTGAGGAGCATCACCTAGAAGAGCAGATCTGAATGGAGGTACGGTAGGAACCCCTGCATCTTAGTAAACTGCGTCATTGTGGTTTCTGTGGAAAACCTTTGGCTGGCATTATACCTGTAGTGAGGGCTTTGGGTATCACTACTGTGAGGTGGACAGGCGCTTGATAGGGCTCGTGACCCTCTTTCAGAGGTGGATGTAGCTCATGACCTTCTTTCAGAGTTGAATGTGGCTCTCAAGGTCAGGAAGGTTGGGGACCTCGACCCTAGGGAATATATGGAACGTTGAACAGTAATGTGCTCCATTTGGCTTGTGACGCTCTTTCAGAGTTAAATGTGGCTCTCAACGTCAGAACGTTGTATAAGCAGAACTGTGGAAACAACAGGCGCAAATAAGGTCTTACCAGGTATACAAAAGATGCGGGAGAAACACTTACCTTATCAGGTTGTGCAAGTCACAACCCCTCTACAAGTATGATAGTAACGTGGTCGGCAGCAGTCCCGTAGCGTTAAACTTGTTTGCAGAGTAGAAAGAAGAACAGGTTTGAATACCGCACCAAAATCACAGATTCACCGAGAGTTTGTAAGAATCCCTTTATTCACATAGGTCTACACGTTTCAGGGACATTTCCGTCCCTTTCATCAGAACAAATATAAGGAATAAATACCCACCGAGAGTTCGGAAGAATCTATGTGAATAAAGGGATTCTTCCAAACTCTCGGTGAATCTGTGGTTTTTGCGCGGTATTCAAACCCGTTCTTCTTTCTACTCTGCAAACAAGGTCAGAACGTTGGTCAGTAATGTGCTCCAATTGGCTCGCAACCATCTTTCAGAGGTGGATGTGGCTCTCAAGGTCGGAACGTTGGTCAGTAATTTGCTCCAATTGGCTCGCAACCATCTTTCAGAGGTGGATGTGGCTCGCAAATTTGGAACGTTGGTCAGTAATGTGCTCCATTTGGCTCGCGACTCTCTATCAGAGATGAATGTGGCTCCCGACCCTCTTTCAGAGCTGAATGTAACTCTCAAGGTTAGAAAACTTGGAGACCTCTGCCCTAGGGAATAAAAGGAGTGTTGGTCAGTAATGTGCTCCATTTGGCTCGCGACCCTCTATCAGAGATGAATGTGGCTCCCGACCCGCTTTCAGAGCTGAATGTAACTCTCAAGGTTAGAAAATTTGGAGACCTCTGCCCTAAGGAATAAAAGGAGCGTTGGTCAGTAATGTGCTCCATTTGGCTCGCGACCCTCTATCAGAGATGAATGTGGCTCCCCACCCTCTTTCAGAGCTGAATGTAACTCTCAAGGTCAGAAAGTTTGGAGACCTTTGCCCTACGGCATAAATGGAACGTTGGCTAGTAATGTGCTCCATTTGGCTCGCGACCCTCTATCAGAGATGAATGTGGCTCCCGACCCTCTTTCAGAGCTGAATGTGGCTTTCAAGGTCAGAAAGGTTGGAGACCTCTGCCCTATGGAATAAATGGAGCGTTGGTCAGGAATGTGCACTGCCGCTCTATTTTAATGGGGATAAAAGTTCCCCATTCTGCCAATAGGTGCTAGTTCTTGCGATTCATTCTCCACCGATCAGTAAATTATCATCAATAGATAGGTGGTAACTTGTTTTCACCAAATAACCCCATTAAGTTGATTGTAAAGAAGTCATGTCCGCCCAGATTCACCAGCGATGTAATGTATCTGCATTGTGTTTCCAGCGGCAGATGTCATGTAAGAGAACGTATAAGAAGCTGAGATACTGACTGAGAAACTCTTAAGTCAGGTTAGACCGGGTGTTAGAAAGATAAACAAGTCAGGTCTAGACAGGCCAGCGACGGGAGACACAACAATAGAGCTCAGTGAATTCATGATCAAAATAGTTTCCTCAAGAACTGGGAAGTTGCTGGATTGTGGAGTAAAGACTGGAGTGAAATAAGTTGACCACGAAGCTCTCCGATAACGTCACTACTGTATTTAGAAGGGTATTCTACACATAAAATGTTAGAATATGTTGTCTAGATTTACTATAACATTATCATTAGCCTGGGGCTGGCTGAAGAGACCTTCACTGAACAAGAGAATGGAGGAACGGATAAGGACTTCACTTGCACCGCCGTTCTCCAGGCCGCCCACCCAACTATTGCAACTATGGCTTTTATTCATCCTGGAACTTTCTTGTAGAGCATTCTCGTGAATAAATTAATGTAGCAAAGGTTAACTTGACAATTCACAAAGTAAGTGGAGAGCTCTATTAAACCGCTTGGCCACGCCAATGACGCACCAAGTGCATGTTCTTGGTTTGAATATTTAGGTTGTGCTTTCAGGCTTGACAGATTTTTGTAATCTGAGGACAGCATGAGGTAGGGACTGGGACTGATTTCAGTGATGTATCATTTATTAGCCGCTGTGCTGTAGTTTAAATACTGTTTTATCAGCAGGAAATTATCACTACCGGACTAGCTGTTCACATGCTTCCTGGTCCAACCTCACCCCAGCACTGATTAGCAACTCATTGTAAATAAACAATGTACATAGCTACCAATTAGTGGTGTGGGTGGGGTTATCTTTCTGAGCTCTGTTACATGCTACACCTAAAAACTCTCATTGTGTCACAACTATTGCACCCAGTAATCTAAGTGACACATCGCTGGAATCAGGGTGTCTTTCCCTACGTTATTTTTCTTATAGATGAGGTAGCAAAAACCTGGCGACAGATTCCCTTCAAAGTATTTGCTGCTAATGTCTTGGCACCACATGCAAAAAGACACATTCACAGATTGTGTGCCATCCATGTCTCGTGGATGGGAGCAGTGTTGGTGGGACAAGGGAATCTACTGTCACTCTAGGTGTGGGGAAGTACCAAAGTCAAGGGAAGGGGGCCCCTGTGTCTAGGGAAGGGAGGAAATGATGACCCCTGACCAAACCTACTGCAGGTCCCTGGGATCCCTTCTCACCATAGATAGGTTCTGAACCTATGTGCCGAGCCAGATACCTGACCCTAGGTATCCATAGTGCTGGGCCCTAAATAATCAGCTCGTCAACCTCACTAAACGCTAAATGAAAACACAAGGACTACACATGGGAGGAAAATGTATGAACTCCTTATCTACAGAGTTCAGCAAAGCTTCAGCAACTATACCACAGATGAGAGCAAGCCACCTGCTTGCAACTAAAGCTAGAATGAACTAAATAATATCACCAGCACCACTCAAGGTAAGATGGGAGTATTTAAGCAGCAAGAGAATACTGATGATCAGCAGCTGGGTGGAAGGCGAGCTCCTGCTGGGTCCAAAAGGGAGAGATGAATCCAGCAGGAAGCTACCTATACCAATGAATACTGACAGCAGGAACAATAGAAAGTCAGGGAGCATATTGTGCAGCCAAACGCTGTCACCTTCTATTGCCAGAGACTATATGACTGTCTGTCACCCAAGACACTTACATAATATTGGACACGTAGTTTTATTATAATAAAGGCTGATCTCTTTCTATCCCCACCTTGAGTTATACTGTATATATGAAAGTAAAATATGAGTATATCTGTTATCTAGTCACTTACAGTACTGTAGGCCTACGAGCAGGACACCCAGAGAAGGACAAGAGGGTGGCCAAACGTTGGGGTGAGGATAAGGGGAATTGTGTAATCTTGTAGGCACCTATGGACTTGGATGAATCACATTTTAGATTGGGGCCTTGAAGACCCAAATGACCTCCACCATCTCCATTTAGTAGTGGTCACTAAGTACTAGATTGCAGGAATCTTCACCCACCATCAATAACCTGTTATTTCTCCACATCGGCCACACAACAGCCTGTTATTTCTCCACATCGGCCACACAACAGCCTGTTATTTCTCCACATCGGCCACACAACAGCCTGTTATTTCTCTACATCGGCCACAGAACAGCCTGTTATTTCTCCACATCGGCCACACAACAGCCTGTTATTTCTCCACATCGGCCACACAACAGCCTGTTATTTCTCCACATTGGCCACACAACAGCCTGTTATTTCTCCACATCGGCCACACAACAGCCTGTTATTTCTCCACATTGGCCACACATCAGCCTGTTATTTCTCCACATTGGCCACACAACAGCCTGTTATTTCTCCACATCGGCCACACAACAGCCTGTTATTTCTCCACATCGGCCACACAACAGCCTGTTATTTCTCCACATTGGCCACACATCAGCCTGTTATTTCTCCACATTGGCCACACATCAGCCTGTTATTTCTCCACATTGGCCACACATCAGCCTGTTATTTCTCCACATTGGCCACACAACAGCCTGTTATTTCTCCACATCGGCCACACAACAGCCTGTTATTTCTCCACATTGGCCACACATCAGCCTGTTATTTCTCCACATTGGCCACACAACAGCCTGTTATTTCTCTACATCGGCCACAGAACAGCCTGTTATTTCTCCACATCGGCCACAGAACAGCCTGTTATTTCTCCACATCGGCCACACAACAGCCTGTTATTTCTCCACATTGGCCACACAACAGCCTGTTATTTCTCCACATCGGCCACACATCAGCCTGTTATTTCTCCACATCGGCCACACAACAGCCTGTTATTTCTCCACATCGGCCACAGAACAGCCTGTTATTTCTCCACATCGGCCACACAACAGCCTGTTATTTCTCCACATCGGCCACACAACAGCCTGTTATTTCTCCACATCGGCCACACATCAGCCTGTTATTTCTCCACATTGGCCACACAACAGCCTGTTATTTCTCCACATTGGCCACACAACAGCCTGTTATTTCTCCACATCGGCCACACATCAGCCTGTTATTTCTCCACATTGGCCACACATCAGCCTGTTATTTCTCCACATTGGCCACACAACAGCCTGTTATTTCTCTACATCGGCCACAGAACAGCCTGTTATTTCTCCACATCGGCCACAGAACAGCCTGTTATTTCTCCACATCGGCCACACAACAGCCTGTTATTTCTCTACATCGGCCACAGAACAGCCTGTTATTTCTCCACATCGGCCACACAACAGCCTGTTATTTCTCCACATCGGCCACACAACAGCCTGTTATTTCTCCACATTGGCCACACAACAGCCTGTTATTTCTCCACATCGGCCACACAACAGCCTGTTATTTCTCCACATTGGCCACACATCAGCCTGTTATTTCTCCACATTGGCCACACAACAGCCTGTTATTTCTCCACATCGGCCACACAACAGCCTGTTATTTCTCCACATCGGCCACACAACAGCCTGTTATTTCTCCACATTGGCCACACATCAGCCTGTTATTTCTCCACATTGGCCACACATCAGCCTGTTATTTCTCCACATTGGCCACACATCAGCCTGTTATTTCTCCACATTGGCCACACAACAGCCTGTTATTTCTCCACATCGGCCACACAACAGCCTGTTATTTCTCCACATTGGCCACACATCAGCCTGTTATTTCTCCACATTGGCCACACAACAGCCTGTTATTTCTCTACATCGGCCACAGAACAGCCTGTTATTTCTCCACATCGGCCACAGAACAGCCTGTTATTTCTCCACATCGGCCACACAACAGCCTGTTATTTCTCCACATTGGCCACACAACAGCCTGTTATTTCTCCACATCGGCCACACATCAGCCTGTTATTTCTCCACATCGGCCACACAACAGCCTGCTATTTCTCCACATCGGCCACAGAACAGCCTGTTATTTCTCCACATCGGCCACACAACAGCCTGTTATTTCTCCACATCGGCCACACAACAGCCTGTTATTTCTCCACATCGGCCACACATCAGCCTGTTATTTCTCCACATTGGCCACACAACAGCCTGTTATTTCTCCACATTGGCCACACAACAGCCTGTTATTTCTCCACATCGGCCACACATCAGCCTGTTATTTCTCCACATTGGCCACACATCAGCCTGTTATTTCTCCACATTGGCCACACAACAGCCTGTTATTTCTCTACATCGGCCACAGAACAGCCTGTTATTTCTCCACATCGGCCACAGAACAGCCTGTTATTTCTCCACATCGGCCACACAACAGCCTGTTATTTCTCTACATCGGCCACAGAACAGCCTGTTATTTCTCCACATCGGCCACACAACAGCCTGTTATTTCTCCACATCGGCCACACAACAGCCTGTTATTTCTCCACATTGGCCACACAACAGCCTGTTATTTCTCCACATCGGCCACACAACAGCCTGTTATTTCTCCACATTGGCCACACATCAGCCTGTTATTTCTCCACATTGGCCACACAACAGCCTGTTATTTCTCCACATCGGCCACACAACAGCCTGTTATTTCTCCACATCGGCCACACAACAGCCTGTTATTTCTCCACATTGGCCACACATCAGCCTGTTATTTCTCCACATTGGCCACACATCAGCCTGTTATTTCTCCACATTGGCCACACATCAGCCTGTTATTTCTCCACATTGGCCACACAACAGCCTGTTATTTCTCCACATCGGCCACACAACAGCCTGTTATTTCTCCACATTGGCCACACATCAGCCTGTTATTTCTCCACATTGGCCACACAACAGCCTGTTATTTCTCTACATCGGCCACAGAACAGCCTGTTATTTCTCCACATCGGCCACAGAACAGCCTGTTATTTCTCCACATCGGCCACACAACAGCCTGTTATTTCTCCACATTGGCCACACAACAGCCTGTTATTTCTCCACATCGGCCACACATCAGCCTGTTATTTCTCCACATCGGCCACACAACAGCCTGTTATTTCTCCACATCGGCCACAGAACAGCCTGTTATTTCTCCACATCGGCCACACAACAGCCTGTTATTTCTCCACATCGGCCACACAACAGCCTGTTATTTCTCCACATCGGCCACACATCAGCCTGTTATTTCTCCACATTGGCCACACAACAGCCTGTTATTTCTCCACATTAGCCACACAACAGCCTGTTATTTCTCCACATCGGCCACACATCAGCCTGTTATTTCTCCACATTGGCCACACATCAGCCTGTTATTTCTCCACATTGGCCACACAACAGCCTGTTATTTCTCTACATCGGCCACAGAACAGCCTGTTATTTCTCCACATCGGCCACAGAACAGCCTGTTATTTCTCCACATCGGCCACACAACAGCCTGTTATTTCTCCACATTGGCCACACAACAGCCTGTTATTTCTCCACATCGACCACACAACAGCCTGTTATTTCTCCACATCGGCCACACAACAGCCTGTTATTTCTCCACATCGGCCACAGAACAGCCTGTTATTTCTCCACATCGGCCACACAACAGCCTGTTATTTCTCCACATCGGCCACACAACAGCCTGTTATTTCTCCACATCGGCCACACATCAGCCTGTTATTTCTCCACATCGGCCACACAACAGCCTGTTATTTCTCCACATCGGCCACACAACAGCCTGTTATTTCTCCACATCGGCCATACAACAGCCTGTTATTTCTCCACATCGGCCACACAACAGCCTGTTATTTCTCCACATCGGCCACACAACAGCCTGTTATTTCTCCACATCGGCCACACATCAGCCTGTTATTTCTCCACATTGGCCACACAACAGCCTGTTATTTCTCCACATTGGCCACACATCAGCCTGTTATTTCTCCACATTGGCCACACAACAGCCTGTTATTTCTCCACATCGGCCACACAACAGCCTGTTATTTCTCCACATCGGCCACACAACAGCCTGTTATTTCTCCACATCGGCCACACAACAGCCTGTTATTTCTCCACATCGGCCACACAACAGCCTGTTATTTCTCCACATCAGCCACACAACAGCCTGTTATTTCTCCACATCGGCCACACATCAGCCTGTTATTTCTCCACATCGGCCACACATCAGCCTGTTATTTCTCCACATCGGCCACACAACAGCCTGTTATTTCTCCACATTGGCCACACATCAGCCTGTTATTTCTCCACGTCGGCCACACAACAGCCTGTTATTTCTCCACATCGGCCACACAACAGCCTGTTATTTCTCCACATCGGCCACACAACAGCCTGTTATTTCTCCACATCGGCCACACAACAGCCTGTTATTTCTCCACATCGGCCACACAACAGCCTGTTATTTCTCCACATTGGCCACACAACAGCCTGTTATTTCTCCACATCGGCCACACATCAGCCTGTTATTTCTCCACATCGGCCATACAACAGCCTGTTATTTCTCCACATCGGCCACACAACAGCCTGTTATTTCTCCACATCGGCCACACAACAGCCTGTTATTTCTCCACATCGGCCACACATCAGCCTGTTATTTCTCTACATTGGCCACACAACAGCCTGTTATTTCTCCACATTGGCCACACATCAGCCTGTTATTTCTCCACATCGGCCACACAACAGCCTGTTATTTCTCCACATCGGCCACACAACAGCCTGTTATTTCTCCACATCGGCCACACAACAGCCTGTTATTTCTCCACATCGGCCACACAACAGCCTGTTATTTCTCCACATTGGCCACACAACAGCCTGTTATTTCTCCACATCGGCCACACAACAGCCTGTTATTTCTCCACATCGGCCACACATCAGCCTGTTATTTCTCCACATCGGCCACACAACAGCCTGTTATTTCTTCACATCGGCCACACATCAGCCTGTTATTTCTCCACATCGGCCACACATCAGCCTGTTATTTCTCCACATCGGCCACACAACAGCCTGTTATTTCTCCACATCGGCCACACAACAGCCTGTTATTTCTCCACATCGGCCATACAACAGCCTGTTATTTCTCCACATCGGCCACACATCAGCCTGTTATTTCTCCACATCGGCCACACAACAGCCTGTTATTTCTCCACATCGGCCACACAACAGCCTGTTATTTCTCCACATCGGCCATACAAAAGCCTGATATTTCTCCACATCGGCCACACATCAGCCTGTTATTTCTCCACATCGGCCACACAACAGCCTGTTATTTCTCCACATCGGCCATACAACAGCCTGTTATTTCTCCACATCGGCCACACAACAGCCTGTTATTTCTCCACATCGGCCACACAACAACCTGTTATTTCTCCACATCGACCACACAAGAGCCTGTTATTTCTCCACATCGACCACACAACAGTCTGTTATTTCTCCACATCGGCCACACAACAGCCTGTTATTTCTCCACATCGGCCATACAACAGCCTGTTATTTCTCCACATCGGCCACACAACAGCCTGTTATTTCTCCACATCGGCCACACAACAGCCTGTTATTTCTCCACATCGGCCATACAACAGCCTGTTATTTCTCCACATCGGCCACACATCAGCCTGTTATTTCTCCACATCGGCCACACATCAGCCTGTTATTTCTCCACATCGGCCACACAACAGCCTGTTATTTCTCCACATCGGCCACACAACAGCCTGTTATTTCTCCACATCGGCCACACAACAGCCTGTTATTTCTCCACATCGGCCACACATCAGCCTGTTTTTTCTCCACATCGGCCACACAACAGCCTGTTATTTCTCCACTTCGGCCACACAACAGCCTGTTATTTCTCCACATCGGCCACACAACAGCCTGTTATTTCTCCACATCAGCCACACAACAGCCTGTTATTTCTCCACATTGGCCACACAACAGCCTGTTATTTCTCCACATCGGCCACACAACAGCCTGTTATTTCTCCACATCGGCCACACATCAGCCTGTTATTTCTCCACATCGGCCACACATCAGCCTGTTATTTCTCCACATCGGCCACACAACAGCCTGTTATTTCTCCACATCGGCCACACAACAGCCTGTTATTTCTCCACATCGGCCATACAACAGCCTGTTATTTCTCCACATCGGCCACACATCAGCCTGTTATTTCTCCACATCGGCCACACAATAGCCTGTTATTTCTCCACATCGGCCCACACATCCATTTTTTTTCCCATTTAGATGATGCCATTTTCAAGTAAATTTCCATTTTTTGAAAGTTGTAAATGTGTTTGAGACATTTTACACTCCAGATATCGAGGCTCAGAGAGCAGGGAAATATTGTGTATACAATCTCTCCAGAGACCGCCAGAAATGCTGCGCAGCCACTATATATACTGATGTGTTTTACAGTCTACTATATGTAAAATGTATAAAACGCTAAAATTGATTTAGAAGGTCTTCCGACTCTTTCTAATAACATTGCAAAATCCCCGAGAGCGGAATATTTCTTCCATTTTACCAGCAGATTCTTTTTGCCTTTCTTTTGGCGGCCCGGATCCTGGTCCCTGTGGTGTGGAGACTCCTCCGCTGCTTTCTCACTAGTAGTGCACTGCATTGATATAGTCTGAAGCTGAGATATGAAGGGCTGTTTGTAGAGGTTCCCACCTTTGTAAGTTCATTTAGCTGTCCGTCTGCCTGCCTATAATAAAGAGGTTTATTTTACATTCCGAAAAAATAGTATGTAGTTGGTGCTGTTTAATATCTGTATAAATAATCTGGATACCGGACTTATTGGGCAACTTATAAAATTCGCAGATGATACTAAGATAGGAGGAGCAGCCAACACTAGAGAGGAAAGAGAGCGTATTCAGAAGGATCTAGACACTCGAACAATGGGCCAAGGAGAACAGAATGGTGTTTACCAGGGACAAATGCAAAGTCCTACATCTGGGTAAAAGAAATGTAACAAGCATATATAGGTGATAGCAACGGGGAAAAGGATTTGGGCATAATAGTGGATCCCAGACTCAACATGAGCCAACAATGCGGAGCTGCAGCTAAAAAGGCCAACAGAATTCTGGGATGTATCAAGACAAGCATTGAATCTAAATCAAGAGAGGTCATTATTCCCCTATACTCTGCCCTGGTCAGACCCCACCTGGAATACTGTGTACAGTTCTGGGCGCCCCAATTCAAGAAAGACATCAATATATTGGAGCAAGTCCAGAGAAGAGCAACCAAGATGGCAGAAGGTCTGCAAACCATGTCATATGAAGACCGGCTAAAAGAACTAAAGAGAAGGCTGAGAGGAGACTTAATAGCAGTCTACAAATATCTGAAAGGCAGTCACAGTGCAGAGGGAACTTCCCTATTCTAATTAGCACAAGGAAGTACAAGAAGTAATGGGATGAAACTTAAAGGAAGGAGATTCAGATTAGACATTAGGAAAAACTTTCTGAAAGTGAGGGCAGTCAGAGAGTGGAACAGGCGACCACAGGAGGTAGTGAGGGCAGTCAGAGAGTGGAACAAGCTTTCACAGGAGGTGGTGAGGGCAGTCAGAGAGTGGAACAGGCTACCACGGGAGGCAGTGAGGGCAGTCAGAGAGTGGAACAGGCGACCACAGGAGGCAGTGAGGTCCGTCAGAGAGTGGAACAAGCTTTCATGGGAGGTGGTGAGGGCAGTCAGAGAGTAGAACAAGGAACCACGGGAGTTAGTGAGGCCAGTCAGAGAGTGGAACAGGCGTTCACGAGAGGCTATAAATGGAAATCTTCAAGTGGAAACTGAATAAACATATAGTTGGGATGATTTAGGAAGACCTGCACTCGCGGGGGTTGGACCTGATGGCCCATGAGGTCCCTTCCAACTGTACCATTCCATGATTCTAGTTACACATCAAGAATGAGTAATAATCACCTATGAGCCGCAATAAAGGTGCTAAAAATTGTAAGACTCGCCCATGTATACCTCTTAAGGTGTCACTTGTAAAAAAAAAATAAATATATAAATATATATATATACATATATATATATATATATATATAATATATATATTTGGGTATGTACACATGTTGAGTATTTGGTTGCAGAAATTTTTGCACCGTTTCTGCATCTCTTGGCAGGAAAAATGCAGTGCAAAAAATGTGTGTTTTTTGCTTTTTTATGCTTTTTTTGCATGTGTTTTTCTATTACATTCAATGGATGAAAAACGCAGGTAGAAATGCTGAAAGAATTGACATGCTGTGATTATTTTCTGCACCAAATCTGCAAGGAACAATCTGTGCTGCATTGATTTCTCCAAGCGCTTGTAAAACAAATCATATTAATTTGGAGTTCAAAGGGCATAGAAGCAGAGTATTTTGCTCACAAAAACAGCCACAAATGTAACATATCAGGATCGTTCCGGCACCATCTACAAACTAATCGAGTATTGGATGACCTATTCAACAAAAACCTTTTTAGCAAAGTTAAATTTGCTGCAACTTGTAAGCCTCTTGAACAACTAAATGCTCCCTTCAGTTTTCGCCCTGTTGATATAGCCATAGGATTTCTACATCGGCAGTTTTTAATTACTTATTAAGCAGTCTTCCTATTAGTTACACCAATTGCATATTCAGCATTTCTTTTTGCATATTCAGCATATCTAAATAATATAATTCTACTTCCATATAAAGTTACGTTATACCTGTAAGAGTTCCTTACTAAATAGTGTTTTTCCATAAAACTGGACATGAATGGAGGAAACTCATGCGATTTTTGGATTCAGCACACCAAAATTCATAAAGATCACGTTCTCTTGTAGTACTTTACTGGTCTCGTTTTGTGACTTCAAACTCTAGCTGTGAACTCTGTATGTTCTACTCCAGCACTAACGTCTTGATGTGGCCATATGATTGACTGCAGCGGTCACATGCTTATGTCAGAATGTCTGTTTTGGGGCAGGAAATACAGAGACAGTTGGGTGCGGCAGCCATCAGTAAAGTGAATATTGCTTCTTTTAATGTATAGTTGAATTAAATGACATCAGGCTCCAGTACAGGAGAGGTTTGTAAGGACCCCGGAGCAGGGGGCTGTAAATGATCTAATATCTACTCACTTTGATTTGACTTATGACTTTGATTTAGACCTCTTTCACGTTGCGTTCAGCTCTGCATTCACTGGTCCCGTCGGGGCTTCTGTCCGAACAACCCGCAAAACAGGTTTCAGACTAATGCGCCAACAGGGCCATTGACTATAATGGTGCAGACGGAGTCACCATGTGCTCTATCGTGCACCATTTTTCAGAGTGTACGCTTTCTGGAGGTGGACACCCAGACACAGTATACTATGTCTGGGTGTCCGCCCCAGAAAGTGTACACTCACTAAAATGTGACTCAGTCTGCACCATTATAGTTAATGGCTCTGTCGGCGCATGCGTCCGAAACCTGTTATGTGGCGGGGTTTGGACGTAAGCCCCGACGGGATCTACAAGCAGAGATCACAACGCAGTGTGAAAGCGGCCTTGCACAGTCCATCAAACTGCTCCTTGCACATTCACAATGTGTACACCACCAAGTTGAAGAATAAACCAAAATTTGCCGTATTACCTAAAGGCCTCCATACACATCAATTGGTTGACGATGTCTCCAAATTCCCCCATACACAGGAACGCTCAGTTTGGCCCAGCACTCACGTGTTCTCCGAGAGACTCCCTCTGCCGGTGTCTTAAACTCCTAAAGGCCGCTTTACACATAGTGACATCGCTATCGATGTCGCTAGTGAAAGCACCCGCCCCCGTCATTTGTGCGTCACAGGCAAATCGCTGGTACACGTCACACGTACTTACCTGTGGCCGCCGAACAACCTCTTCTTTAAGGGGGCGGTTCGTTCGGCGTCACAGCGATGTCACCCAGTAGAAGACCAATTGAAGCGGAGGGACGGAGAGGAGCCGCAGGATCGTCACTTCCACCTCGTTGCCGGAGTACGCAGGTACGCTGTTGTTCGTCGTGTCTGGGGTGTCACACGTAGCGATGTGTGCTGCCTCAGGAACGACTAACAACCTGCGTCCAGAACGAGCAACGACACTTGAGAAATGAACGACGTGTCAACCATCAATGATGTGGTGAGTATTTTTCATCGTTAGCGGTCACTCGTATGTGTTACACGCAACAACGTCGCTAACGAGAACGGATGTGCGTCACGAATTCCGTGACCCCAACGATATCTCATTAGCGATTTCGCTGCGTGTAAAGCGGCCTTTAGAAGCAAAAGGATCGAATGTTGGAAACTTAACTGGCTGGATATTCCATCGTCATCTGTCGCGAGGTCTTCTGTTCACAATAGTGGGCCAGCCGAACCCCCAATATCACCTACTTTTATCTAAAGGGGTTTTTAGTTTTCAAATATAATTCGTCCTTCGCTGCATTTGTTATGAAAAACAAACAAACCATGCTGTCCTCAGATCCACTAAGTCTTCCCTGCTCAAGGGTCGAATAATATTTGAAAGGGAACATTTTCTTTAAGTCACAACCATGTTGTTGCGGGCCGTGAGTTTATTTCTATAAGAGTGTTTGTTTTCAGGGATCACAGACTGACAAATATGCCACAATCTTCTTCCTTTTGAGTTCCCCCTCCATCATCACATTCGAGTTTTAGTGCCCCTCTAATAGTCTCGTGTATGGGTTTTCTTTGACAAGTCTCTTTTTAGCTGTCATGTTCCTCTAAAGTCCTTTTATCAGGGAATCAATACATTCACTTAACTCCGTTTCCTTTCTTGCAGCTCAATCCCTGAAAGAATTTGCTCGCCTACTCATTACCGTGGAGGAAGAAAGAAGGAGACTGGTAAGAAACATTTTTATTTTTTTGCATCGCAGTAAACTATAATCATCCGGGACTATTAATGAGCAGAAAAAAACAAACAAACAAACAGCAATTGATCGCAGACCTCACTTGTGATGATCGACTTTCATATGATTTGTGTCTCGGGATTTTTACTGCAATTTTCAGTGTAAATTGCTCCATTTCTAGAGTTGCTCCATTTCCACCTTGTCAAAGCTGCATCAAATGATATCCATTGTATTGTCTTATATCTATACTGCTGTCCGTGTTACTTGTTACAATGGCGCTGTTCCAGGAATCAGGTGTTGTCACGCTAAGTACTGAGAAGTACCAAGCACACGGCGAAAGGGAAGGGAAACCCTATGTCTAGGGTAGGGGTAGATGGTGACCTCTGACCAAACCTACTGCTGGTCACTGGGGTTCCTCACCACCCTAGTTAGGTTCCTCACCTATGCGCCAAGCCGGATACCTGATACTAGTATCCCTAGTGCTGGACCGTAAATAGGGAACGGATGGGATGAGCTCTCCGTCAACTCCACTATACAACTATAGAAGACACAAGGAGGACACACGGGGAGAATGCATGAACTACTTATCATTAGATGACTCAGGTAGAAGTTTAGAAGAGCTTTCAGCACTTATACCACAGAAGAGTACAAGTCACCTGCTTGCAACCTTGGCTTGAGGGAACTGAAAATATCACCAGCACCAGTCCAAGGAAGGGGTATTTAAACACCACTGATGATCAACAGCTGGGTGGAAGGCGAGCTCCTGCTGGGTTCAAAAGTGGGAGAGATGAATCCAGCAGGAAAGCTACCTATACCAATGATACTGACAGCAGGAACAATGGAAAGTCAGGGAGCATTCTGTGCAGCCAAATGCTGTGACCTTCTATGGCCAGTAACCACATGACTGTCTGTCACCCGTGGCACACCTTACAGATGGTAAAGTTGAGTCTGACTTTTCTGACCCCACTTATTAATGTGAGCAGGGAAGAGCTTAGTGGTGCAATCACCTGTCATTGCTGGAGAGGGCGCCATTGGCCATGATGGTGCTTGGACCTATGGAAAGGTAGATGCTCAGTGTACAGCTTTATTCGATTGACGCTACTGGCTGTCTACCCAGTCCGATGCCTCCAGGGTGTCCCTGTATGAGAAAATGCCGATAAACATTTTTGGCATTATTATATTGGAAAAAGGCCATAACAAAAAACCCATCCATGTATAAACTAACGCGTTTCAGGTATCTTAAACGTTTTCATGTCGCATATTTGAAATCATATTCATTGACTCAACTTTTTTTGGTGGAATGTTCTTCCTGAAGAACTTAGTAAGTATCATATTTGGTTAACAACTTCTTTTGATGTTATAATTCCCGGTCAATGCTAAGTGCGACCAAAACGCAACTTCAGCAGAAGAAATATTGTATGGGAGCTCTGTGGTCAAGTCTGTGAACATCCTTCACCTTGTCAATGAAAAAAACGTTGCAAAACGCTGCAAAGAATTGAGCGAGCGTACCCGCCCCCGTCGGTTGTGCGTCATGGGCAAATCGCTGCCCGTGGCGCACAACATCGCTAGGACCCATCACACGGACTTACCTTCCCTGCGACGTCGCTGTGACCAGTGAACCGCCTCCTTTCTAATGGGGCGGTTCATGCGGCGTCACAGCGTCGTCACATGGCAGCCGTCCAATAGAAGCGGAGGGGCGGAGTTGAGCTGGGGGAATATCCCGCCCACCTCCTTCCTTCCTCATTGCCGGCGGCCGCAGGTACGACGTAGCTCCTCTTTCCTGCGGTGTCACACATAGCGATGTATGCTGCCGCAGGAACGACGAACAACCTGCGTCCTGAACTAGCAACGAGATTTAGGATTAGAACGACGCGTCAACGATCAACGATAAGGTGAGTAATTTTGACGTTGCTAACGAGGCCGGATGTGCGTCACGAATTCCGTGACCCCAACGGCATCTCATTAGCGATGTCGTTGCGTGTAAAGTGGGCTTTAGGCTGCTTTCACACATCCGTTTTTGTCCTCCGGCACAATCCGGCAAAAAAACTGATGCAACTGATCCGGCGTAAAAACTGATCCGTTGCATCAGTTTTTTCCATGCGTTCCTTCCGTTTTTTGACGGATGCATTGTGCTACTGAGCATGCGCAGTTCAAAAAACCGGATCCGTCGTTGGATTCCGTCATATGCCGGATGATGATGGATCCGGCGCCCATAGACCTTCATTGAAACTCGCGCCGAATCCGGCGCCTTACGTTTTTTGCCAGAGACAAAAAACGCTGCAAGCAGCGTTCCATCCGGCCACCGGATTAGCTATTTATGTTGGATCCGGCAAAAGCCAGATGCAACGCAAGGCCATGCGGTACAAACCGGCACTAATACAAGTCTATGGGGGAAAGAACGGATCCGGCGGCAATAAACACCGAAACCATTCTTTCCGTTTTTTACCGGATTGTGCCGTACGGCGAAAAACGGATGTGTGAAAGCAGCCTTAAACAGTTTGGAGGAGCTTTACTAAATTTGTTCTCCTGCTTAAAATTGCAAGGGGTTAATTATTAATTACAACCAAAGCCAAAGTGGTCACATCAGCTGCTACTGATCTTGAGGCTAAGGGGGCCACTCAGGTTACAGCACTTCATGTCCGCTCTATATTCCCATGTATTTTGATTGATAAGGTCAACAAGCACACATGGCGTTAACTATTTGTCCACACAATTTTGGCTATGTAGTTGATATGTTTTTCTGAGGACAGCGAGTAATAGAATGGCCACAACAGTGTCATCAGGGAATCTGCCATCTGGTTTTGGCCACCTAATCTGAGAGCAGCATAACGTAGGGACAGATACCCTGATTCCAACGATGTGTCACTTACTGGGCTGCTTAGTGTAGTTTTGATAAAATCACAGATTAATCAGCAGTAAATTATCATTACAGGACTACTTGTTGTGCTGCAGGTAGTCCAGCATATTCATGAACTCTGTATAACTGCTAGATCTGCAACAGAGAAAACATTGATTTTATCACAATGACAGCAAACAGCTCAGTAAGTGACACATCGCTGGAATCAGAAAAAGGAGAAAAAGGATCCAGCCCAGACTCCAAAAAAAAGATTTGAATAAAAATTAACTTTTAATCCATCTTTAAAAATACAAAATGTGACACTGGCAAAATCATACTGCATAATAGGGCTAACAGTGAGGACAACGCGTTTCGGCGGAACACCTACCTCAAGTCTCTGGAATCACTGGAATCAGGGTCTCTGTCCCTACATCATGCTGCTCTCAGATGGGGGAGCAAAAACTTGATGGCAGATTCCCTTTAAAAAGGACCTGTCCCTGGGTCACAAGTGTCCAGTTTTGGTCTTATTTTATTCTCTCTCTTCCCCTGAGTATTCAGTTTTGCTTTTAAATCTGCCCTACAGCTCCGGAGATATGGGCCTTTTTAGTTAGTGCTTATTTTTATGGTGTTTACAAGGGTAACAATACAGAGGAGCCTAGAGCCACGCCCATGAGGATCCTTTGAGCCACACCCCCTTGAAAAAAACAATGAAAATTAGCATTAGATAAAAAGGACCATCTCTGGAACTGTATGGCACGTTTAAAAAATAAAATGGTATGCTTATAAGCAGAAACTGGATACTTTTGACTTAGTGCCAGGTCCACTTTAAGTCCAACATATTTAAATTGAGAAGCCAGGCATATCTAATATGGCAAAATTGTGATAATAGGGGCTATATCGGCTGTTTATAGTTTTGTTTCTTGATATGAAATGACTCAAAATCTAATTGGGTAACAAAAATAAGAAAATAATTTTTATACCGCACTTATATTTTTAACTTATCTTTACATCTTCTTGACCTAAATATGAAGAAAACGGAAATAAAATAAAACCTTTGTTGCTATAGTAAAATAACCTTTGCTTGTTGCAGAAATAAATGCATTCCCACTTCTTCACGGCGTCATCTTCGGTTAAGGTTAAATTGCTCATTTCCTGATAGCAGATACTTATTGTGATAAAGGCACTTCCTTTTTGGTATTTTTTATCGCTTCCTATATTCGTGGTTTAGCTGAAGTGCTGTGTGACCTCAGAATAGATTGAACCCTTACTCTCCTCCAGAAACAATGACTTGTAAGGTGCGCCATGCAGATACGGTCATCCCGGTAAGGTCGGACAAGTTGGAATAAGTACGGTGAATGCGAGGAATTTGACTTATTGGTAACTCTTTAGTTCTTCAAGAGATCAAGCATTCATCTAACCCAATATATCGATGTATGAATGCACATTTTCTAAATACCTGGTCCATGGAATGTAACAATGGCAGCACCTCTGAAGAGGATGTGTCATGATCCAGGCCGGCTTTTCCCTGCTGTGGTTACACCCAGCTCTGGCCTGGTCATGTCAGGGGTTAACTTCCCTTGCCTCGTTCTGGATCCCAGGACACTCTATGCCTCTCTACCTACGGTTCAGTGCCAGTTATATTTCTGCCTTGCAGCTTGTATACTGGCTCTGGTGAGTGTTTTGCCTCCCTGCTACTGTGTCCTGACTTGTACCCTCCCCCATTCGTCTGCCTGTCCCAGTCCCTGACTTCCCGCTCCTGTCTGTTGTTTGCACTTCCCTCTCCATACCTGATCTCCCGGCTTCCGACTCGGTTCTGTTTTCTGACTTTGATATTGATCCTCCCTTTGCAGTGACCCTCACTGTTTGACTACCCTATTGCCCCATGGTGGTTCGCCTGTTAACTGCCTGCTGAAGTTACTCTGCTGTACTTCAGCTGCCTTTCTGTTACACTGTGACTTTGTTTCTCCTTCACTACTCTGCTGCCACCTAGTGGGGAATACTCTGTACTACGCCTTACTAGTCCTTGGTACAGCGTGACAGGATTGTCTTCTGCTGAACAATTGAGGTATTTGTTGCCGGTTTACAGCCTAGGCCCATTGAAGGTATTCTCGTTTAGGTCAATCCATTTCTGAGCTGACAGATCTATAAAACAGTGATAAAAACCTAAGCGTATGTTCACACGGAGTTTCCTGGAAAAATTGAGCGTGTTTCTTCATGTCATCTCTACAGTCTGTTTTAGTAAATATTGTGTTGTAGTGCTCTATTCATGGCAGATCTTTATAGGTGTAGTGCTGGCGTCCCTGCGCTCTGCTATCTTCCCCCCGCAGGGACACGCGCTGACTCACTGCTGCGGCCGGCTCTAACTATGTGTCCTGGCGTCTGCGCGCTCCTCCACGTGTGCGCTCCCTGCTTCCTCCTCCCGGGGCCTGTGCACGTGGCACAGGTCCTCCGGGAGTGCTCCAGGGGCGTGCGTGCCGCTGCCCTTTTCTTAAAGGGCTTGCATGTCACTCCCAGGAAATATCTCTCAGCCTATTGCTGAGAGATACTGGGTATATGAAGTAATCTCCCACTTGGGGAGGTGCCTGATCAATGTGTTTAGTTAGTTAGCATTTCTGCGCCCTAGCCAGCTAGTTGTCAGGTTCCCTTATCTGCTGTGCTTTTGTTACAGTGCACTGCCTGTACATCCCAGCCACGCCTCCAGCCTCAGCTATCCCGGTGGCTCTTGCTATATCAAAGACTGTGCCTGTCTACCCCAGCCGTGCCTCCAGCCTCAGTCAGTCTGTTCCTGGATGCGCCCTTGCCCTGGGGGTCAGCTGCCACAGTCTCGGGAGTAGCACCTGATGTCCACCTCGCGGTGGCACTTAGTCAAGCCTCTCCCACTAAAGGATAAGCCCTGGGTGCTCCTGTTGTCCTGTGAGTCCACTTTAGCTTGCTGCTTTACCATCTCCGGCGGCGAGCGTTACAATAGGGCTTCCTCAGATAGGCTTTGTGCTGTGAGGCAGATCCAAGGGAGTACCCTGACAATTTATTCTCTACAGAAGAGATACTTACACAGAGGCCCCTGGGTTGGATCCATGGAGTTGCTGCTGGCCAGTGGATCGGGTTTGGCAGAGGATATTAGAAAGCCACATCAAGGAACAGAATTGTTAGGCATTAAAATAGTCAAAACAGACTAAAGTCAGAAACTGGACTCAAGCTAAGGCTTACGTTCACACATTGCTTTTTTGCTGCTTACAGGAAGCATGTTTCGCTTCATTTTTGTTGCATTTTTTGGCTGTTTTTTTAACACTGAAAAAATTGACACCCTGCAGTCTTCAAAAACTGAGCAGTTTTCCAATTCAGTCAGATACAAAAAAAAAAAAAAAAAAGCAATGGTGTACATGAGATTTCTCATAGCTTTTGCTGGTACTGTGAAAAGCAGATTTTAATTTTCATAAAAAAAGGCAGAAAATGAATGTTGCAAAAACGCAACGTGTGAACATAGCCTAATACTGTGCAGTGGCAGAGAATCAAGCGTTAACCAGAGTAAGTTAACTTATAACTGGCAAATGGGGGTCATAAGCCAGGGGTCTAAATATTGTGATCCCCCTCCTAGAAGGGAGTCAATTAATGACCAGTAGTCCCCAAATATCAACCCAAACTGCTGCACTGTCGCCAGAATGGTGGCACGCCGCTGCCCATTGACAGGAGATGAAGCCGAAGGACTTAGCACAGAGGTGGATGTATTATATTTGTATACCACATGATATAACAATGAAGGAGGCTCCTAAATGGGTAACACACAGTTCTCAATTCATCCATAAATTTCTAGGAGGAATAACAGAGGAATAAGACAACTGAGATTTCTAACAAAAGATGATTTAGAATTATTTTACTATTATTAAAACGGGCACATCACCCTGTGGAAGTATTTCATTACCCAAAATGCAACATAATAAAGCCCATGCAAAACGCGCGTAGGGGCTTGGAGACACACAACTTTGAAGTATCCAGGGTATTATTGGTGAGTGTTACTGTTTTGTGAGTTTAGTACCTTAGCTGCTAATATGCACATGCACTTTATGTTCAACAGTTCGTTCTAGGCTTGGAACCCAGGCACTATTGCTGTCATTATGCACATGCAATTTATACCCACCCTGTATTTATTTTGATCTGCAATGAGGTGTTCTCTTCACTAGCAATCCTTACTGAGCACCTTGATCCTTGTCTTTTTTAATATGCTGCTTTTTCATGATGTATGATTAATAAATTGATTTGATTATCTAATTCGGTGGATTTATGACTCTATTCAGTTATAGGTTTATATTGTGTTTGAGTCACTACGTATGATTTCTTCTAGAGTCCTTTTTGCAATCTATTGAGTCCCGGGACCCACATTGTGGGTCATTACTATGGCCCCCTTTTTCTCTTGTTGTTGAGATGTTGTTGGCATAATAAAGACAGTACTACGAGAGTAATGAAAAATACTTTGGGAATAATAAAAAAAAAAATAATCAAAACAAAACACCTCTAGAAAAAACAAAACACAGCAATAAAAACAATATAATACACAGTTATAAGAAACAAAACAAAACACAGCAATAAAAAAAGAAAACAATACGCAGCTATAAGAAACAAAACACAATAGAAAACAAAACAATACACAGCTACAAGAAAGAAAACAAAACAGCAAGGAAAAACAAAACAATACACAGCTATAAGAAGCAAAACAGAACACAGCAATAAAAAAACAAAACAATACACAGCTATAAGAAACAAAACACAGCAATAAAAAACAAAACAATACTCAGCTGTAAGGGTGGCTTTACACGCTACGATATCACTAAAGCAATGTTGTTGGGGTCACGGATTTTGTGACGGACATCCGGCCGCGTTAGCGATTTTGAATCGTTGCAAAAACGTCCAAAATCGCTAATCGGTGACATCCCCCTAAACTCAATTATCGTTGCTGCAGCAGTAACGATGTAGTTCGTCGTTCCTGTGGCAGCACACATCGCTATGTGTGACACCGCAGGAACAAGGAACCTTACCTTACCTGCCTCCACCGGCAATACGGAAGGAAGGAGGGGGCGGGATGTTCGTCCCGCTCATCTTTGCCCCTCCACTTCTATTGGGCGCCTGCTTAGTGACGTCGCTGTGACGCCAAACGAACCGCCCCCTTAGAAAGGAGACGGTTCGCCGGTCACAGCGACGTTGCTAGGCAATTATGTGCGTGTGACGCTTTCGTAGCGATAATGTTCGCTATGGCAGGGATCACCACATATCTGCCGTACGACGGGGGTGGGTGCTATTGTGACGCCCTGGACTAGCCAGGTACTCACAGACAGGCCCTTGCACAAACACCAGTTCCCTAAAAAGGTAACAGCAGCCAACCTAAAAACCCTGAGTCACCCCTCTCAGGTCTTGACGTTCACACCAGGGGGCGGAGCTAGGCAGTTGGCCACGCCCATCGAGGAGTTCGGATAGCCTGAGGCGGGAAAAGCAAGCAGATTAGTTTTAGAGGTGAAGGAGAGATGTAGTTAGGGAGGAGAGGAGAGTAGTAGTAAAGAGAAAACGTCTGTCAGGGATCTGGGTCGTAGCCCAGATACCCTGTGGCCAGGAGGCAGACGGTGGATGCCGCCTGCAGGAGCCGGGAAGATGGCTGGTGGAACCATAAGGGACCGGGACAGGGTAGTGGCCCGCCGGTACCAAATCCGGGAACCAACTGGAAACCGGAGCACCAGGAGGGGTACTCAGACCCAGAACGAGGCCCAGAAACCACTGGACCGAGTCAAATTCACTGATTGGGGTCTGGACCTTAGGTTCTTTCCCACCAAAGTCCCAACTGAAGACAACAGCCCAACGAGGGGGATAGAAAGCCACCGCCCAGGCAGAGAGATCCCACGGGCCAGCGTCTGCGGGCAAACGGGCTCTCCCGACACACACACAAAGCCGGGGAGCGGACTCCCGTCTAGGAAGCGCAGGCAGTCAAAATCCACAAACGAGGTGCAGGAGAAAGGCGGGAACCACCAAACCGGGTGGGGGACCAGACGCAGCCGGCTGCGGGCACCGACCACCATCCTTTTGGTTTACCAGAGACTCCGGTGTATCTGTCATAGTGAGTACCACAGTGCCCTCGGGCCGCGCACTGCAGTAACACGCCCACAGCTCGCAATCACTGGGACCCGGGACCATCACCCCTTGGCCACGGAGGGGTCAACACCAGGCTGCACATCACGGGCCCCGGGAGCCTAGTTAACAGCAGCGGTGGTGTCCACACTCACCACAACCCGTGGGTGGCGTCAAGAACTTAAATCCCTAAACACCACTGCCCCGGCCGTGAACCTCCCCCAACGAAACTCCTCACGTAGTGCCAGCCTCCCTTCAGAGCGACGTGACCCCCGGGTCCGGAGGCGCTCGATCCACCAACCGACGAGCCCGGATCCGAGCGGCTCGGCTACCAGCCGAGCCCTGGGGCGGTACACTATCACGCTCGACATCGCCAGCAAATGCAGCGTGTAAAGCGGCCCTAAGAAACAAAGCAAAACACAGCAATAAAAAAACAAAACAATACACAGCTATAAGAAACAAAACAATCCACAGCTTTGGTTGTGACCAGAGAAGAATACATGGTGAAAATCACGATTGTGCCGTCTTCTGTACTCATTATTGAATATCTGAGATCTCATTTCAGCATTTTGATATTTATTTTGGCTCCATGCTGAGAACAATTACCGTACTCCCATTCTTTTCTACCGGACAGCCCTATTTTTCAATGCTGCTAGGAACTTTCCGGTTACCTGTTAGCAGATGCCCAGGGTGCCCACCAGCAATGCGTCTTGTAGATTGCCAGCTGGAGGCCATGCTGTGCCTATTATGAGATTATTAGGGAAGCGATTGAACGGCTGCCATCACTTGTCCTGTCAGCGTTATTGACAACCTTGTAATTTCTATCTTCTTCCATCTATTAAAACTGAAGACGCATTTAGGGCAGAACTTCTGGGACTACGAAGAGTTTGCTGAACTCTGGGAATTACAAGTTATATCCGTGTTTGATGGAGAAAAAGGGGTCCAATATTTTTTTTTGTTAATTTAGGTCAGAGGAAAATAGCCTTCAGGGGGTCATTTTGGATGTAAACAGCAATTTAGTTAACAACTAATATTACAATCAGTGGTAAAATAAACTATGGGGGGTACATAAAATGAGCAGATCATTCATTTTTTTTATAAACTTGTTCATCGTGGATAGATAAGTGTGAAAAAAACCTAACCCCGTTAATTTTCCTGCTGCCTTATAATAACTTATAACCTAAGAAAAGGGAAAATCTAGCTCTTGATACACTCAAAATGCCTTTATTCGTTATCCCATAGCACAAAAATAGAAATCGCAGCTAGTGTTGAGCGAGTAGTTGACTATTCGTACTCGCTATGCTGTCCACTACTCGCATATTCGATGCAAGTAGCGGGTACAATGTAAGTCAATGGGAAATACTCGCTACAGTGCCTTGCGTCAGTATTCGGCCCCCTTGAATTTTTCAACCTTTTCCCACATTTCAGGCTTCAAACCTAAAGATAAAAATGTTAATGTTCTGGTGAAGAATCAACAACAAGTGGACACAATTGTGAAGTGGAACAACATTTGTTGCTTATTTTAAACTTTTTTAAAAAATAAATAACTGAAAATTGGGGCGTGCAATATTATTCATCCCCTTTAAGTTAATACTTAGTAGCGCCACCTTTTGCTGCGATTACAGCTGCACTCTCTTGGGGTATGTCTCTATCAGTTTTGTACATCGAGAGAGAGAAATTCTTGCCCATTCTTCCTTTGTAAACAGCTGGAGCTGAGTGAGGTTGGATGGAGGCGTTTGTGAACAGCAGTTTTCAGCTCTTTCCACAGATTCTCGATTGGATTCAGGTCTGGACTGTGACTTGGCCATTCTAACACCTGGATACGTTTATTTCTGAACCATTACATTGTAGATTTTGCTTTATGTTTGGGATCATTGTCTTGTTGGAAGACAAATCGCCTTCACAGTCTCAGGTCTTTTGCAGACTCCAACAGGTTTTTTTCAAGAATGGTCCTGTATATGGCTCTATCCATCTTCCCATCAATTTTAACCATCTTCCCTGTCCCTGCTGAAGAAAAGCAGGCCCAAACCATGATGCTGCCACCACCATGTTTGACAGTGAGGATGGTGTGTTCAGGGTGATGTTGCTTTTATGTCAAACATATCGTTTGGCATTGTGCCCAAATAGTTCGATTTTGGTTTCATCTGACCAGAGCACCTTCTTCCGCATGTTTGGTGTCTCCTAGGTGGCTTGTGGCAAACTTTAAATGACACTTTTTATGGATATCTTTGAGAAATGGCTTTCTTCTTGCCACTCTTCCTTAAAGGCCAGATTTGTGCAGTGTATGACTGATTGTAGTCCTATGGACAGACTCTCCCACCTCAGCTGTAGATCTCTGCAGTTCATCCAGAGTGATCATGGGCCTCTTGGCTGCATCTCTGATCAGTCTTCTCCTAGTTTGAGATGAAATTTTTGAGGGACGGCCGGGTCTTGGTGGATTTGCAGTGGTATGATACTCCTTCCATTTCAGTATGACTGCTTGCACAGTGCTCCTTGGGATGTTTAAAGTTTTGGAAATCTTTTTGTAACCAAATCCAGCTTTAAACATCTCCACAACAGTATCACAGACCTGCCTGTTGTGTTCCTTGGTCTTCATGATGCTATCTGCGCTTTAAACAGAACACTGAGACTATCACAGAGCAGGTGCATTTATACGGAGACTTGATTACACACAGGGGGATTATATTTATCATCATCAGTCATTTAGGACAACATTGGAACATTCAGAGATCCTCAATGGACTTCTGGAGTTAGTTTGCTGCACTGAAAGTAAAGGGGATGAATAATATTGCACGCCCCACTTTTCAGTTATTTATTTTTTAAAAAAGTTTAAAATAAGCAATAAATATCGCTTAACTTCACAATTGTGTCCACTTGTTGCTGATTCTTCACCAGAACATTAACATTTTTATCTTTACAGTTAGGTCCAGAAATATTTGGACAGTGACACAAGTTTTGTTATTTTAGCTGTTTACAAAAACATGTTCAGAAATACAATTATATATATAATATGGGCTGAAAGTGCACACTCCCAGCTGCAATATGAGAGTTTTCACATCCAAATCGGAGAAAGGGTTTAGGAATCATAGCTCTGTAATGCATAGCCTCCTCTTTTTCAAGGGACCAAAAGTAATTGGACAAGGGACTCTAAGGGCTGTAATTAACTCTGAAGGCGTCTCCCTAGTTAACCTGTAAGCAATGAAGTAGTTAAAAGGTCTGGGGTTGATTATAGGTGTGTGGTTTTGCATTTGGAAGCTGTTGCTGTGACCAGGCAACATGCGGTCTAAGGAACTCTCAATTGAGGTGAAGCAGAACATCCTGAGGCTGAAAAAAAAGAAAAAATCCATCAGAGAGATAGCAGACATGCTTGGAGTAGCAAAATCAACAGTCGGGTACATTCTGAGAAAAAAGGAATTGACTGGTGAGCTTGGGAACTCAAAAAGGCCTGGGCGTCCACGGATGACAACAGTGGTGGATGATCGCCGCATACTTTCTTTGGTGAAGAAGAACCCGTTCACAACATCAACTGAAGTCCAGAACACTCTCAGTGAAGTAGGTGTATCTGTCTCTAAGTCAACAGTAAAGAGAAGACTCCATGAAAGTAAATACAAAGGGTTCACATCTAGATGCAAACCATTCATCAATTCCAAAAATAGACAGGCCAGAGTTAAATTTGCAGAAAAACACCTCATGAAGCCAGCTCAGTTTTGGAAAAGTATTCTATGGACAGATGAGACCAAGATCAACCTGTACCAGAATGATGGGAAGAAAAAAGTTTGGAGAAGAAAGGGAACGGCACATGATCCAAGGCACACCACATCATCTGTAAAACATGGTGGAGGCAAGGTGATGGCATGGGCATGCATGGCTTTCAATGGCACTGGGTCACTTGTATTTATTGATGACATAACAGCAGACAAGAGTAGCCGGATGAATTCTGAAGTGTACCGGGATATACTTTCAGCCCAGATTCAGCCAAATGCCGCAAAGTTGATCGGACGGCGCTTCATAGTACAGATGGACAATGACCCCAAGCATACAGCCAAAGCTACCCAGGAGTTCATGAGTGCAAAAAAGTGGAACATTCTGCAATGGCCAAGTCAATCACCAGATCTTAACCCAATTGAGCATGCATTTCACTTGCTCAAATCCAGACTTAAGACGGAAAGACCCGCAAACAAGCAAGACCTGAAGGCTGCGGCTGTAAAGGCCTGGCAAAGCATTAAGAAGGAGGAAACCCAGCGTTTGGTGATGTCCATGAGTTCCAGACTTAAGGCAGTGATTGCCTCCAAAGGATTCGCAACAAAATATTGAAAATAAAAATATTTTGTTTGGGTTTGGTTTATTTGTCCAATTACTTTTGACCTCCTAAAATGTGGAGTGTTTGTAAAGAAATGTGTACAATTCCTACAATTTCTATCAGATATTTTTGTTCAAACCTTCAAATTAAACGTTACAATCTGCACTTGAATTCTGTTGTAGAGGTTTCATTTCAAATCCAATGTGGTGGCATGCAGAGCCCAACTCGCGAAAATTGTATCACTGTCCAAATATTTCTGGACCTAACTGTATGTTTGAAGCCTGAAATGTGAGGAAAAGGTTGAAATATTCAAGGGGGCCAAATAGACACTGTATGTAGCAAGTAACCCGAAAGCCGTACTTTTTGTGCGAGTAGCAAATAGTACGGCTTTCGGGTTACTTGCTACTTAGCAAGTATTTTTCATTGACTTACATTGCGCCCGCTACTCGTACGAATATGCAAGTAGCGGACAGCACTCGCTAACAGCATAGCGAGTACGAATAGTTAACTACTTGCTCAACACTGGTCACAGCCAAAACATACAAAAAAAATGAAAATCCGCAGACGCGTTTAAGTAAAAATACCTTCGATCATGCAAAAAATAATCCATTTAATTTTCCTGCTAGCTTATAATAGCATAACTTAAGAAAATTAAAAAATAAAGTGCTTGTTCCACTTAAATTGCCTTTGTTCGTTGTACCACATGGCAATAATGGAGGGGTCACAGCGAAAACACACAGAAAACATTAAAATACGCAGACCAGTTTCGGTAAGAATACCTTAGACAACCCCTTTACTTTTCCTGCTCATTTATAATAACTTATAACCTAAGAAAAGGGAAATGTCCAGTGCTTGTTCCACTAAAAATGCCTTTATTCATTGTCCCACATCTCAAAAATAGAAAGGTTGAAGCAAAAATGTGAAAAAAAAAATAATTAAAATACGCAGACGAGTTTCGGTAAGAATACCGTAGATCAGTATTGTGCAAAAAATAACCCCTTTAATTTTTCTGCTTACTAATACTAACATAACCTAAGAAAAGGAAAAAATACAGCGCTTGTTCCACTTAAAATGCCTTTATTCGTCGTCCCACATGGCAACAATAGAAAAGTTGCATCCAAAACAGACACAAAACATTAAAATGTGCAAACGAGTTTAGGTAAGAATACTGTAGATAACCCCTTTACTTTTCCTACTCACTTATAATAACGTAGAACTTAAGAAAAGGATAACGTCCAGCGCTCGTTCCACTTAAAATGCCTTTATTCACCATCCCACATCTCAAAAATAAAAAAGTTGAAGCCAAAACATAAAAAAAAAAAAATGCAGACGAGTTTCGGTAAGAATACCTTAAATAACGCCTTTACTTTTCTTGCTCACTTATAATAACTTATTATAAGAAGGAAAAAGTCCTACGCTTGTTCCACTTACGCCTTTATTCGCCGTCCCACATCTTAAAAGTAGAAAAGTTGCAGCCAAAACATAACACAAAACGTTAAAATACGCAGACGAGTTTCGGTAATAATACCTTAGATAACCCCTTTACTTTTCCGCCTCACTTATAATAACTTATAACCTAAGAAAAGGGAAAAGTCCAGTGCTTGTTCCACTTATGCCTTTATTCGCCGTCACACATCTCAAAAATAGAAAAGTTAAAGCCAAAATATAAAAAATAAATGTTAAATACGCAGACGAGTTTTGGTAAGAATGCCTTACATAAGTGTGGTGCAAAAAATAACCCCTTTACTTTTCCTGGCGACTTACAATAACCTACACTCACTAACTGGAATCGTTCTCCAAACCTTTATTTTTTTTGGCTCCGGTTCATTTAGTATCTACTCTAATAGACTATTTTTACTTCCTGATATAATAGACCCTGTGCATTTTATTCCTACTAGGTCATTTTAATAATGTACCTTGTATTTAAAGGGGTTTCCCAGAATTAATAAAAATTCAACTTGATCTTTGTTATTCCAGGATAAAAACATGTTAATTAGGGATGATCGAATACTTTGATTATTCGGCTTCACGAATATTTTCAGAATACCTTGCCGCTATTCAACTATTCGCTAATATTCGATGCGCAATGTAAGTCTATGGGAAACCCGAATAACAACTATTCGGAACTATTCAGGCTTCCCATAGACTTACATTGCGCGTTGAATAGCGGCGAGGTATTCGGAAAATATTCGCGAACCCGAATAATCGAAGTATTCGATCATCCCTAATGTTAATCCAGTCCTGCTCCGACCACGTCTGATACCGGCCTGTAACTGCCGTGATCAGAGCTGCCTGAGATCATGGCATTTATAACCTCTTCTGTATCACAGCCAGTAGTGCCCACGAACCTTAAAGAGGATCATTCTTTAGACTTTTTAATTTAAAACCAATTGGCCTTTTTCTTTTTTTTTTCTGTGCCCCTCCTTTGCAAATTTTTGCCCCCTGGTGATAATGATGCAAATTTTCCTTTCAACCAACAAGATGTGTGCCACAGAAGTTCTCTGTGGGCATGACTATGTTTTGATTGGCCAGTGTCAGAGGAGAAAAAAGGAAACGCCCACGAGGAAGTTTTGTGGTACACGCCCAGTTGGACGAAAAGTAAATTTGCACCTTTTATTACCTGGAGGGCATAACTTTGGAACAGAGGGGAATAGTAGAAAAAGAAAAAACATTCTGGAATCAGTGAAGTAGCAGCAATTGGAGGAGGTTCCCAGATAAAATTAAAAACGTCCAGTGAGAGATCCTGCCCTACTCTTCTCAAAATGAGCGTGTATACAAAAATAACTGTCACTGAGTAGGACCGCCCACTGGACTCCTCAGCCCAAATTGGTAGAGATTTAGATAACTAAATGACATTTTCTTTTCATTCTTTTCCCGTAAAGTGATCTGTCAATTGCTCAACTTCTCTTGTTGAGCGGAGCCGGAACTGCAAAATCTGGATCCGCGCGGTTTGAGCGGCAGATCAGAGTCCGACCCGGACGCGGGATTCCGGGTGCACGATCCGGTTTCGGCAATTTTTTTTTTTTATTTTTTTTTATACTCTCTCACTCTCTCACTCTCTCACTCTCTCACACTCTCACACTCTCACTCTCTCACTCTCTCACACTCTCACTCTCTCACTCTCTCACTCTCTCACACTCTCACTCTCTCACACTCTCACTCTCTCACTCTCTCACTCTCTCACACTCTCACACTCTCACTCTCTCACACTCTCACTCACTCCTTCTTTGTCAACCCGCTGCTGATCCGCCGCACCCAATTATTGGCAGTCCGCTCAACTCTACTCTTGTTCTAAATTAAAGGTATAGTTTGAACTAATGGAGCTTTTGGATTGGTACGCTGTGCTTGGCATTCAACTGAAAAGGACTTGTGGGAAAAATCATTGTGAAGAGAAAACTCTGACTTTCAACTGCTTTGAGACAATTAACATTGCAAACAATATAAGAAAATGCTGACTTTTAGCAACAGCTTACAATGCTTTCTGCATGTCAGTTGGTGATTTTAAAATTCTATGGATGAGTGAGGAGCCAGAGGCCGAGACAGACATTGTACTGCAAGTTGTCCTGGAATGACAGATCCAGTTCTCCATAGAAGGTTATGAGCGCCAACTGTCCTCTCCTATGTCAGTTAGGGGGAAAGGGAGATTTTACTTATAATTTCAGCATCTTGCGCCCTCCCTCCTTCGCTGCACAGCGCTGTGAGCAGGAGCGATGCTGGACTGTCACAAGCGGTGGAAACCTGTCCACAGGAAGACTGGGGCCGGCCTCGGCGTTGTCGGGTCAACTGAAAGTTGACATGACATCACTGGATCTCAGAGGTCATGGAGCTCGGGGGGGGTCACTTCATGGGGATGAGTGGACCACAATAGCATTACTCAAAGGCACAGTTGAGTTCACAAAGTATTTGAGAAAAGCCTTCGTTATGAGCTTTACATCAATGCGTGGCCACTATGCTGTGTAGTAGACCACCTTTTTAAATTACAATTAAAGGGGTTGTCCATTACTAGGACATCTCCTTCTCAGTCTACGTTTCCAGCAGGTAAAATAATAAAGCCTATACTCCCCTTCCTTACCGGCATCCTTAGGGTATGTGCCCACGATCAGGACTCACTGCGTTCAGAATGCAGCGAGTCCTGACCAGGGGTGCCGCGCGTCTCCTCCGCAGGAGAAAGCAGAAGACCGCAGCTGCTTGTACCCACGATCAGGATTCCATGCGCTGCGGTCTCTCGCTTGTGTTCTCCCTACAGAGGATGCAGGCAATTCCTCAGCAAACAATTAACATGCTGTGGTCTGGAAAGCCGCCCCACAGGTCAGTTTTTGCTGCGGAAAAAACAAGCACCGTGGGCATTGGATTTCTAGGAATCCTGTCCACTGTGCTTGTACTGTACACCTCAGCGGTTTGGACGCAGCTGACGTATGCTGCCTCCAAACCGCTGCAAATACTGATCGTGGGCAGTGCACGCACCCTTAAAGTGGTGTCCGGATTCGTGGTGTCTGGGCTCATATAAGGTTGTGATGCCACACGAGCCTTATGTCCAATCAGGTCCGGCCTCCTTCTCCCCGCCTTCAGACCAATTGAGCAATCAACAGGAAGTGAGCACAGCGGCTACAGCACTCACTTCCTCTTGATTAACTCGTTTGGTCCGAAGGTGGGGAGAAGGAAGCCAGAGCTGATTAGACATCGCCATGTCATGGCATGGCATGGCATGGCATGACATGGAAATCATGTCATCACGCCCACAGGGGCGTGATAACATGGAAAGAGGGCCAACTAGTCTGCGGAAGCAACATCCCATCAACTAGTTAAGGCCCTAATTTTCATAAGAAAAGCAGAGGTAATAACTGCTTTTTTTTACACATTGATTTTAGAGAATGATGTTCTACAGGGCTGGTTAGGAAGGGAATGTTGACACTTCTCCTGGGTTCATGCAGCATTTTCTGATCCGGCTCGAGGGCCATTCCATTGGAACAACCAATTCAGGAGATTAATGGGAACAATTTTATTAATAATAATAATAATAATAATAATAATATTATTATTTATTGAGCACCATTGATTCCATGGTGCTGTACATGAGAAGGGGGTTACATACAGAATACATATACAAGTTACAATAGACAGACTGGTACAGAGGGAAGAGGGCCCTACCCTTGTGGGCTTACATTCTATAGGATTTTGGGGAGGAGACAATAGGTGGGGTGTTGGTTGGGCGGCGGCTCCGCGCGGTCGTGAGGCGGATCTGCACAGTGGTGAGGCGGCGGCGGCGGCTCTGCACGGTGGTGAGGTGGCGGCTCTGCACGATTGTGAGGCGGCGGCGTCTCCACACGGTGGCGAGGCGGCGGTGGGTCCGCACGGTGGTGAGGCGGCGGCGGCTCTGCACAGTGGTGAGGCGGCGGCGGCTCTGCACAGTGGTGAGGCGGCGGCTCAGCACGGTGGTGAGGTGGTGGCGGCTCTGCACGGTGGTGAGGTGGCGGCGGTGCACGGTGGTGAAGTGGCGGCGGCTCTGCACGGTGGTGAGGCGGCAGCGGCTCCGCACAGTGGTGAGACAATAGCTGTGGTGGTGGTGGTGAAGCAGTCGGGTCATTGAAGGTTATAGGCATTCAATCCCATAGAAATCTATAGGATCAATTATGCTAGTGTTTCTAGTGCAGGAAGAAATGGATATCTGGATATATGGGAAGAACCCTTAATGGAAACCGCCACAATCTCACATAAATCAGTTTCTGGGGCAGCGGCATTACATTGTCCATATCCAGACACTGTAAGTGTCACCGCCATCTCTTCCCAGACTCCAGCTGGAAACGTTGTAATGGGACTTATCAGAGAGACGGTGAGAAAACTGCCTCTATTGATCAGTCCATTATATCCGTGCACGTCTGGAGTCAGAACATCTGTGCTCAAATAAACAAGCAGCCTTTCAGCGCCGGCCGACATCATCTCTCCACGCTCAGCAATTATCTCGGCTCAGATATAGAGGCCGGGAAACGCAGAAAATACTAGCGCCCAGACATAGAAGAGAGAGACGACGTGCGAGGCCTTGGATTTTAATTACAGAAAGAACTGGCTATTGTTTTGTTTTATATTTTTGTGCAAATGTAAAAGGAATGTATTGAAAAATTAGAGAAAAAAAAGGCTTTTTTTTTCCCCTAGAAACAGCGCCACTTTGGTCTAGTGGCTGTTTATAATATTGCAATAAACCAATTCTTATTTCTGCAGCTGAGGTCAAATTTAAAGATTATATCCCCATAATTACTTTGCATTATTACACCATTTTTTTCAGGGTTTTTTTTAAGCTGCTTTTTATACTACCAGCAAAAGCTATGAGATTTCAGATATTTCATGCACATGCTTGTTTCTTATTTTTCCGGACTGATTTGGAAAACTGCATTATTTTGTCATGATGTGACAGCAGGATAGCGAGGAACAAGGAGCTCCTATACTGTTCCTCATGGTAGGAGACTCTGAGATACTCCTAACCTTTGGATTACCACTGATGGTGGAGATGCCGGAGTCCCGTGCCTTACTATTCTCCTGACGACAACTAAACTGTTCCCCCTTCCCCCAGGAAGGAAGGGGCAGGAGTGTGATGGAGACACAGATAAAGACAGGGAAAAATCCAAACTTAGACATACTGCAAACTCACATGGAAAACCGTAAGAAATGAAGGAGAAAAGTAAGGGAAGTAAGGCAGCAACAAAAAAGACAACGAGGGTTAACACCACAACCGTTCACATCAATAATGTACTACAACCATTAGTAAGTCTGGGTCACAAAACCTCACCAGACCAGTATAAGTCTGGATCACAAAACCTCACCAGACCAGTATAGGGAAGCTATAGCTGGCATTAAAAGAAGTGTCCAGCCAGCATATATAGGAGGGGAGCGAATGTGACTGGCTCTCCCACAGCATATGATCAAAGAGTCTAACAAGCAACTGAGCAGGAATTAACTCTTTCTATCTAGCCAATGAGCTACAGGTTTGTAGGTTGACGCCAAAGTCTGCCTGCACTGATCACAGTCATCAGAGAAGTTAGCAGGCAGAGTGCCAGAATCTACAGTCTCCACAGATCCTGACGCCACCATGAAAGTGACACATTTTTGGAATCTGGGGCATGTTAATTCTTCCAGTGTTTTTGCAGTGCTTTCTAACCGATGAAAAAATGCATAAACACTGGAAAATAGCAAATATGCATTTTGGCCATGTTTTAGCGGTATAAAGCTTTATTAAACATGTACTGTAGACAAATAATACCTATGAAATGCCCCAAAAAAGCAGCAAAACAAACTTTTTTTTTTTTTATAAGGGATCAGATTTTGCCATCAGAAAAAATTTCTGAATAAATTGACAATCCTTGTCAAGTGGGTGTGTCTCTACACAGTCTAACATTGTCAATCCTTATTGGACAATGTGTGTGTAACACCCTGGGGTTGAGGGGTTTTCACCCGACTCGTCGCCGGGCCGTGGATGCAGATCCTCTGCGTCATCATGGGCTGGCCTGGCCTGGTTTCGTGACTCCGAGGCATACAGAAGCAAAGGAAGGCGGTAGACTGGACGAAGGATGGACGGTGAGGAAAGGCTTTTTAGATCATGACGCCATCTGTGGTCTGCGGACAGAGATGGGTTGCTGCTGCGGGTGCAGCTCTCCGGGGCTGATGGTAAAGGTCGTAGCCAGGATGGTGTCGCTCCCAACAGGAGGAACGGGGTTACCCAGGGGAGGATGATGGAGGATGGACTGGGGTAGTGGTAGTCCCCGTTGGCGCCGCAGCGTTAGGTGACGGTGCCGGTAAAGGAGAGGCAGAGACAGCGACTGCGGTTCCAGGTCTTTTACTCACAAATAGTTTAGGCGCTGCTCAGAGTACCGGTCTCTGCCACGATGGTCTCCATCCCATCCCGGATAGTTGGCGGTCACCGCCGGTGCCCGGGGAAGTCTTTCTAGTGAAGTGTCCCCCGTTTTCTATCCGGAACCCGGGCCGAGCCTCCAGCTCCAACCACGGGTCCCACAAAGGAAGAGAAACACTCTGCTCCTGTTGTCTGTGCAAGATGTTATCCCAAGCTGTGCCTGGGAGGGTCTGCTGTCGTGAGTTGGTTGCTCCTACTTCTTACCCCAAGTTGTGTCGCCCCAGTGGTTGTCCTAGCGACTGGGGAAGTCCCATACTTCGTGATGGCTAACCACCCTGTCTGCCCTAGTCCCCCCCCCCTGTGGAAAAGCACCTTATTGTTTTATGTGTATGGTTTTGTGAAGGCACCGGCAATTAACCCCCTCCTAACCCGGGATGGATATTACCCCTTAAAGGAGGTGTAATACCCTTCACCACATGTGAACATAGCTGTAGGCCTTGTGCGCACACTGCGTTTTTACCTGCGGTTTTGCTGCAGAAATTTCTTGAGAAATGTTTGTATTTTTTCTGCAGACATTTCCCAGCAAAACCTATGGGAAAAAAATAGCTATGCGCACACTGCGTTTTTTCTCAAGAAAATTCTTTCTGCAGAATTTCTTGAGAAAATTTCTTCAGAAAATGTGCATGTCACTTCTTTTCCGCAGGTACCTGTGGTATTTCACTCCATTCACTGTAATGTAATCGCGAAATACCGCGGGTATACCGCAGGTAGCAAATGATGTGAGGTATACCCTCGGTATAGCCGCGGTTTACCTGCGGTAATGTTCATCACTGCCTGCGGTTTGCAGGGAAGTGATGTCATTATGACAGGAAGAGGAAGCGGAGCAGAGTAAACACACACATATCACACTCCCTGGACCTTCTCACACTGCAGTGCTGGCAGCCACCGGGATGACGAGCGCTGCTGTCAGAAGGTTAGATGAGATCATTACCTGCAGTGACTATCTCCTGCTCTCCTGACGTCAGTGCTGTCACTGCCTTCTATGGCCGTCTCGCGGGTGGCCCGAGACTGTCACTAGTGGTGACGTCATGGGCTCTCGCGATACTGCTGAGAACGCGGCAGGTATAGAAGTAAGTGACAGCGCTGATGTCAGGAGAGCAGGAGATCGTCACTGCAGGTAATGATCTCATCTAACCTCCTGATGGCAGAGCTCGGCATCCCCTGCAGTGACCTGGGCTATTGATGTTTGCTCAGGTCACTGCACTACTCTCCCAGCCAATGGGGAACATTCTGTTCTTCATTGACTGGGACAGTGACTATGGTATGGATCGTCATGGGACCCCCTTACTGGATTATGCCAGACCTGGAATCGGTTGTTCTTTTCAATAAATTGGTGAAAGAGGGAATGTTTTGGGCAGTGTTTTTTCAAATAAAACTTTTTTTGTTGTTTATTTTTTATTTCTTACTGACTGGGTTAGTGATGTCAGGTATCTGATAGACGCGTGACATCACTAACCCCAGGGCCTGATGCCAGGTGACAGTACACATCTGGCATCAACCCCATATATTACCCCGTTTGCCACCGTACCAGGGCAACAGGATGAGTTGGGGAAAAGCGCCAGGATTGGCACGCCTAATGCATGCGCCACTTCTGGGGCGGCTGTGGCCTGCTATTTTTAGGCTGGGGAGTGTCCAATAACGGTGGACCTCCCTAGTCTGAGAATACCAGACCACAGCTGTCCGCTGTACCTTGGCTGGTGATCCAGTTTGGGGGGACCCCATGTTTTTTGTTTTAAATTAGTTATTTAATGTAAAATAACAGCGTGGGGTGCCCTCTGTTTTGGATTACAAGCCAAAGTAAAGCTGCCAGCTGTGGGCTGCAAGCTGCAGCAGTCTGCTTTACCCTAGCTGGCTACAAAAGATATGGGGGACCTCACGTCATTTTTTTTTTTTTTTAAGTATTTATTTTTTGGCTAAATACAAGGCTAAGCACCCTTTAGTGCCACATGAAAATCACTCAAGGGTGCCAGCTTAGAATATGCAGGGGGGTGGGACATTATATATGTCTTTCTCATCTATTATCTATCTATCTATCCCTCTGTCTATCTATCTATCTATCTATCTATTATCTATCTATTATCTATATTATTTATTGCATAAAAAACTGCAGGGACCAACCTGCGGAAAAACCGCGGCAAAAACGCAGGTGCGGTAATCTTCAACTGCCAGACGTTTCTCAAGAAATTTTCTTGAGAAAAATCACTTTTCTAGTGCACACATAGCCTTAGGGGTACTTTGCACGCTGCGACATCGCTAGCCGATTGTAGCGATGCCGAGCGCGATAGTACCCGCCCCCGTCACACATGCGATCTCTTGTGATAGCTGCCGTAGTGAACATTATCGCTACGGCAGCTTCACACGCACTTACCTGCCCTGCGACGTCGCTCTGGCCGGCGACCCGTCTCCTTCCTAAGGGGGCGGGTCGTGCGGCGTCACAGCGACGTCACACGGCAGGCAGCCAATAGAAGCGGAGGGGCGGAGATGAGCGGGACGTAAACATCCCGCCCACCTCCTTCCTTCCTCATTGCCAGTGGACGCAGGTAGGAGTCACTCCTGCAGCTTCATAAACGGCGATGTGTGCTGCCGCAGGAACGAGGAACAACATCGTACCTGTCGCTGCAGCGAAATTATAGAAATGACCGACACTACACCGATCACTGATTTTCGCCGCTTTTGTGATCGTTTATCGGTGCATCTAGGCTTTACACGTTGCGACGTCGTTACCGGCGCCGGATGTGCGTTACTTTTGATTTGATCCCGACGAGATCGCAGTAGCAATGTCGCAACATGCAAAGTACTGCTTAGGATGCAAAATTCAGGACCATTTTTTTTTTAGTTTTAGATTTTGTGTTGTATATGGTTTTATACTCACAATTTTAGACAAAAAATTATCATCGCCAGATCTTCCTCTGCAGAATATATATTAAAATTTTACATTTTAGATTTCTTGGTGACACAGTAACTGTCTGTGAATATTTGATATTTCGGATGCATGGTAAATGAACCGGGAGAAGAGAATAGAAGCTCCCTGGATTATGTAGACTGTGAACAGATTTATCTTTGGAATCTGTTGATCCAATTACTGACACCAAAATAAGACTTCATAAGAAGGATGATCCGGAGAGAATACTACCTGAAAGTAAACCAGTGTTTAAAGAGGATATGTCGGCTCTCCTGACACGTCTGTAGTAATATAAGCTGATATTCCCTATGTCCTAAAGCATCTTTCCTTATAACTCTGTCTCGTGCCTCTATTATTCCTCCTGGAAATTTACAAATAAATCAACATCAATAATGTCCCTGCAAACGGTGACATTGTCCAATAAGGGTTGACAGTGTTTTGTGGAGAGACACTCACTTTACAAGGGTTGTCAATTTATGCAGAACATTTTCAAGAGGAACAACTGAGGTGCGAAAAGTCCCAGAATCATTACCTCATGGGTACTAAAATAAACAAGTCAGGAGAGCTGGCATGAAAAGTTAGAAGGCATAATAAAAGTAATAACACGAGAAAGAGCGCATAAAGTATAACTCCGCTACAAACAATGATTCATAGTTGTAACGCCTGCCTGGATCAACAGACTCAGGTGGGATGTAATGGACAGGCTAGAGGGAAGCCACTCACCAAGCAGGACCCCTAGAAACAAAGACCTCAGAATTAGAATTAGTAGATCCATACTGTCTTTATAACATTATTATTTCTATACTACGGTTCCCAAACCTTACATTAATCCTACAATAAACTCATAGTATATATATTCAAAGAAATATTCAAAAAAATTATTTTCCAAGTGGATTCAATATCAATTTTATTATTTGTATATTTTTTTGTTTTTTATATTTTTTGGATACACAAAGTGCAGAAAGTGCAGCATAAAAACAACATACGTTTGGGTAAACAGAAAAAACAGGACAGTGCGACCCAAGTGACAGACTATAATCAGAAATTCGTACAATGATCTTATATGCAGCATTCACAAGGCAATAAATATATGTACATATAACGGTACCCAGGGATGTATAACCCCAGATTAAAGTGCTTATTTATAGTGCTATTAGTCAAATGACATATTCCATATTATTGCACCTCAATCATATAGTACATATCATACTCTGTGTAATATAACATACAAAAAAGCATCAGTGTGGATACAGTACTTAGCTATAATATGCATGTAGCCAGTATAAAGATATTGCACATTTCCCATATAAATATATGTACATATAATGGCACCCAGGGACATGTGAAATTAGATGAAAGTGCTTATTTATAGTGCTGTTAGTCAGATGACCTATTTCATATTATTGCACCTCAATCATATTGCACATATCCCACCATATGCAACATAACAGGACCCCTAGAACCCTGAAACCCTTTAACCCCTATACAGGGATTTGGAATTACACAGGGCCCTGGAGATCACTACCTGTGGAAGGCTGCAGTCCGATGAGAGAAGTAGTCAGGCAGGGTCAAAGCAGGAATAGAAGAACAGGGACAGAATCAGCAGGCAGTGACGTAGTCAGAAAATGTAGCAGAGGTCAGATCCGGATCGGGCAGTGAGGTACAAAAACAGCAGGCAGGAGGGTAGTCAGAAAACACGCAGAAGTCAGCACACAGGAATCACCAAACAGAATAGGGCGGATCAGGAGCCAGGAAATCAGAACTATCTCTGGCAGAGGTCAGCAGACAGGAGGGGGACTAAGAAGGGTGTGGTGTCTTCCTATTGGCTGTAGCTGAACGCTGGCAACTTCAGCTGGATGACACACGCCACCCACAGTCAGCCAGCAGTACTGCAGATCCCAAGATAACCCAGCCCAGTGGATGATCGAAGCCTGCGCCCACCGGTGCCGCTGGCATCGACTCCTCTCCCATCACCAGCACCATCCACGGCAGGAACACGGCGTCACCTGGCGATCTGAGCAGAAGTCGCTGGAGCGGACTCTGGTGGTGACGTAACAATAGTGTTCAGGATGCAGGGATGAGTGGTGCGGTGTGATGTTTATCCTTCTCTCGTCTTGATCCAAAGTTCCATTTAAAACTGCTTTGTTTCTAAAGTAAGATGTCTACAGGATCAGACTACACAGGGTTTGTTTGTGGTCTGTTACCATGGTGACGCATAGATCTGCTGATTGTAGTTGTGAACAATACAACTGGTTGTAAATGTGAATACACTGATAAAACTTAAACTGATTCCCGCTTACCACTGCAGTTTGGTCTTGTGGTTTTCTCTGCATTAATGGGAAGCGGTCACCAGGGTTTTCCTGTATGAGCTGCGGCCACCGCCAATGGGCTCTTATATACGGCATTCTAGAATACTGTGTAGATGAGCACAGGATGCTCTATATAACATGTATATATTTTTGTATTTGAACCTCCTGAATTGTAAAGCGCTACGGAATATGTTGCCGCTATAGAAATAAAGATGTTAAAAAAGACCTTTTATTATACTCCCCTATGGGGTGGTCGAGTCCAATTAGCCTCGCTCCTCTTGGGTTCAGCGCCGCCTCCATCTTGCGCGTTGCCGTCCTCCTTTCTAGCTCTCTGTGGAAGACGTGCCCTACGTCATCCACACATTGGCTGCCATTGCACTCCTCCACATTTGCACTTTGAGGGCAGAGCAAAGTACTGTAATGTGCACGTGTGAGGAAAGCTCAAAGACCACCCACGCATGCGCAGTACAATAGCAGCCCTGCTGGCTGAGAATTCTCTTAGCCTTCATTTCAGCTGCAGCTTATGATTATCTCTCCCTTCTGCTATAGCTACCTGGCTCCTGGCTTCACTCTATGCCGGATATAGAATTTCTGTTCTATAGTGGAGGAGTTCATTTCTGTTTAACAGAGGTGTTCATTCCTTTAGCAGCAGAGCAGCTTCCAACTGGAGAAGATCTTGGAGTCATGTTATACCTCTTGCCTTTCATGAATTGCCTGTGTGTTTCCTTGCTCTCCTGCCACTTCTTTGCGGGGTGACATTTAGGTGAGTCGTATCCAGGAGTATAGCAAGGTACGAGACTCGGGCATCTCCACCTTCAGGGGTAATCCTGGGGGCAGGAACTAGCCTAGTGAGCCCTAGTTTAAGGGACAGCTCAGGTGCACACTATCCCTGCTACCTATCCGTCATTGGTGTGACAGAACCTATATCTTACTCTGGAGATAACCTGCTGCAGGAGATTATTCTAATAACGACAACACTTGGAAGAGGACACAGATGCTGACCAATCACGAGACTCTGGCATCTCCACCTTCAGGGGTAATCCAGTGATTAGCCTAGGGACCGTTAGTTTAAGGGACAGCTTAGGTGCACACTGTCCCTGCTATCTAAGGGGTGCTTTGCACGTTGCGACATCGCTACTGCGATATCGCCGGGGTCAAATCGAAAGTGACGCACATCCGACGCCGGTAACGACGTCGCAACGTGTAAAGCTTAGATAAACTATCGCAAAAGCATCGGAAATCGGTGATCTGTGTAGTGTCGGGCATTTCCATAATATCGCTGTAGCGACAGGTACGATGTTGTTCCTCGTTCCTGCGGCAGCACACATCGCTGTGTATGAAGCCGCAGGAGCGAGGAACATCTCCTTACCTGCCTCCAGCGGCTATGCGGAAGGAAGGAGGTGGGCGGGATGTTTATGTCCCACTCATCTCCGCCCCTTCGCTTCTATTGGCCGCCTGCCGTGTGACGTCGCTGTGACGCCGCACGACCCGCCCCCTTAGAAAGGAGGCGGGTCGCAGCCAGAGCGACGTCGCAGGGCAGATAAGTGCGTGTGAAGCTGCCGTAGCGATAATGTTCGCTACGGCAGCTATCACAAGATATCGCATGTGCGACGGGGGGCGGGTACTATCGCACTCAGCATCGTTATCATCAGCACAACCGAAGAGAAGCAAGGGAAAAGCAGTCATGGGTCACACCAGGGACCACTAAATCAATAATCAATGTATCAACTTTTGCAAAAATATCAAAAATATTTATTGGAATATAATACATAGCAAAAGGAATGATATTACATACACATAATACAAGACATAAATCCTGATCAGGCTAAAATAGAGTCACAGATGACAGGCACGGATCCACAGACCAAAAGGGGAGTGTGAGTATATCAATATCATCAACGGGCTCCTTAGTTAATAATACATGGGTCAGAGACTGCCCATAAAACACCAACAAGGTTCATGTGCAATGCCGCAATCGTTGCAGCACATGTCCAGGGTGACGGGCAAAAATAGCCTTCAATTCCCATAACACAGAGGAGCCAAGATCAATACACAAAACACGTCAGTCAGGGAGTAGGTGACAATTCACCAAAACCACTCCCATCTAAACACTCACCCATTGGTAGCCGTGGGAACCGAGAAAAACGTGCCCCGACGCGCACGTTTCGCTGACTTCTTCGGGGGGCCGTGAAGCTAGCGATGTCGCAGCGTGCAAAGTACCCCTAACTGTCATTGGCGTGACAGCACCTGTATCTTACTAACTCTGTGGATAAGCTGCTACAGTTGAGGGCTTCAGCTAACATAGCTGATACCAGGAAGCAACATTATTTGTCTGTTGGCTGAGGCCCCACCCTTTCTGGTCACATGGGTATAACATCAGCACAGGTCCTTCTAGTCACTTAGTAAAACAATTCTATAATAGAATTAGCATAAATAAAAGGGGGAGGAACAACAGACAGGGGGCTGGATTCGCTCTGAATACCCACCTCAGCTATCAACAGATCGGCAGCTGCTGCCACTCAAAAAGCTGCTCATTTTACAAAATGTACTTGCTTGTGTTTCAAAACCTATACATCCTAGCTGACAAAGGCATGAATAGAATTAGCCTGATTGTGCCAGTATATCACATATAGGTTATATAGGAAAATCCTGGTGATTGGTGGGCTTTAAGCTGGCCATACATATCAGGTCCAACAAACTATCTGTTCCTACCCCCCATTCATATGCACGCTCAGCTAAGTTGAGTATGCATATGTCCAATATTTGGAGGAGAAGGTAGGTTATTTCCAAATATTCGTGTGAGGCCTTGTTTTTTGCGGGATGAGTTATGTTTTTTAATTACATCACTCATTTTGTCATAAGATGTAATGGTAAGTGGTAAAATGAGTTCCAAATGTAGCAAAAATAGCAAAAAGAGGGAAATTCTGTAATTTATTTTTTTTATTTATAAAATTCATTTTTACCACAAATCTGACCTAGCAGTATTATTCCCCAGGTCAGTACGATTATGTAGACACCAAACATGTATAGTATTTTGTTTTATTTAAGCGGTGAAAAAAATGTTAAGAAATCTTGAACAAAAAAATCTTGCTTATGTCGGGATTTTTTGAGAACCATAATGGTTTACATTTTTGGGATCTGGGGGTGTGTGAGGGCTTGTTTATTGCACCCTGAGCTGATTTTTTTATTGATCTTATATTGGGATATATACAGTGCCTTGCGAAAGTATTCAGCCCCCTTGAATTTTTCAACCTTTTTCCACATTTCAGGCTTCAAACATAAAGATAAAAATTTTAATGTTATGGTGAAGAATCAACAAGTGATTTGTTGTTTTGTTTATTTCTATTGTTAGATGGTGAACAGCAACATTGTTAATGGCCGGTATGTACCGCAGAAGTGGTATGAATCTGGAAGTCCGAGCTGGTACTTGAAGTGCCACATGTTTTGGTTATGGTATTCACAGGGCCAGGTTCACGGATGGCTGGAGAGATGGGTGGGACTGGCCATCCACATATTCCACCCATGGGTGTGTCTGATGTGTCATATGGTATGTTTTATGGATTCTGTGTGTGTTTGGGATGTGGCGAGACTGCAACCAGTATGGAGAGTGCTGTGCTGTGAAAAGGAGCCCCTGAGTGAGGTCCTGTATGTACACTGGCAGGAGTCAGAGTGTGGAGGTTCAATAATCAGAATATGTACCCCGGCACACAGTATGGACAAATGAGAAAGACAATCCAGGTATTGTGGTATGCTTGTGCTTATTTATTAAATCTTTTGAAAAACGGTGCTGTTCGACGTTGCGGCTCCTACAAGAGCCTTCATCAGAGACAGATAAGTACCGTATGTTGAAAAGAGTCCTGTAGGCACTAATGAAAGGAAGAAAAAAGATAAGTAGATACTCAGGAGGGACACTCGGTATGGACAGTGTATAGCCTAAAAGGCTGTCTTGTTGTATGAGTGGGGGCTCACATCTCGTGTAACAACATAAAATAGCATAACACTGCTGCCTGTGAAGGTGCGATGTGCCAAGTAGCATACATATAAATAGTGGTAGTCAGTTTATTGTGTTACTTGTTGGAACACTTATGTGTGGGAAAAGGCCACACAGATTATATGAGGTATACTATGAACGGGTAATGGAATGGTGAGAGCACCAGAGATTGCCTATCACAGCATGGAGGTTGACATACCTCCAGTGTGTGCCAACTGTGAGTAAGGCTGGTTTCACACTACGTCTTTTTAACATCCGTTGAAAACGTTATTTTAGCGGAAGTACGGATCCAGTGCAAATGCGTTTTCATTTCAATGCATTTGCAATGGACTCGCATCCACCTGCGTTCACCTGCGTTTGCGTGCGTTATAGTGCGGATCCGGTGACTTGCAGTTTTTTAACATGTTTCAAAAACGCTACTTGTAGCGTTTTTGAGCTGCGTCAAAATACTGCAAGTCACCGGATCCGCACTATAACGCACGCGAACGTAGGTGAACGCTGGCATGCTGATAGACAGGATCCTGCTTTTGTACTGAGCATGCCCAGAAAGTACTGAGCATGCCCAGAACCAGTCTCGCGTGATCTGTCTGTCTCTCCTCCTCCCTCCCTCACCCTCTCTCTCTATCTCTGTCTTTCCCCCTTCCTCCCTCCCTCCCTCTCCCCCACCTGAGAGCTGCGGACACTCGTAACCAAGGTAAATATCGCGTAACCACTTCTCTTAGTTACCCGATGTTTACGTTGGTTACGTGTGCAGGCAGCCCTGCTCCTAGCAGCTGCAGACACTCGTAACCAAGATAAATATCGGGTATCCAAGGCCGATGTTTACCTTGTTTACCAGCGTCTGCAGCTGTCAGAAGCCGGCTCCCAGTCTAGCTCCCCTCACTCCCGATCACATGACTCCAATGCCCGCCCCTAAACATCCAGTGCAGGATCCTGCAAAATAACATATGCGTTTGCATACGTTATTTGCTGTAAAAGCAGGATCCGTACTTCCGCTAAAAAAACGTTTTCAACGGATGTTAAAAAGACGTAGTGTGAAACTAGCCTAAGACGGACTAGAAATCCCTGTATGTGCTGACCGGGGTCAGTGGGACTCTAGAGGTGTATCCAAAGCTGTGCGGGCGTACCTCAGTAGTATCTCTACGCTAACGGACTGTAATCCGTGTGTATGTACATGATGAGCCGGAATAGATAACCTATACCTCTTCTTCACACCTTTCTTTTTTTTCAACATAGCCCATGTCTCAAGAAAATTAAACACATGGTCTTTATAAATATGGAGTTCCACTTGAGAGTACGCCATAAGTGGATTGATAAATCTGCACAATTACTTTTGTTTTGTAGCCCGGCCGAAGGTTTTGCCCTTAAGTACCAATTTCCTAAAACAAGCAAGTTAACATGAGCTGCTTATTTCACAAGTTGTCAGACTGTACGAGATGAACTTGTTTGTGGTCACAGTATCACACGGTGCCAGGAGCGGCTGACGGCTGCAGGACGGGGGATTCTGTCTTGTGAACATTTCATCCAGACGTCCATTGGACAGGAAGCTGCTCACTCCGAGAGGCGACATATGGAACTTATTGACGGTAATTTTTGTGGCAGTGATCGTGAACAAGATGTATAACAAAAAAAACCTTGGGAAAGTTTATTCGGGTAGAAAAAAAAAAGTGAGGTTGAGTAAAGAATTATAATTCCTGATCCGCATGTTAAAATGAAAAACAAACAAAACACAAATTAAATTAAGAGGAAATACCTTCTGGTGGCTGAGAAACGATCAGTGGGTCCGAATGTTGCGTAAAGAGGCATTACCTAACGTTAATCATTTGTTTCCAAGTTCGAGGTAGTATTACCAAAATGACTCTAACTTCTGAATGTCCTTTTTAAAATGTGGAGCCCAAAACTGGATCCCATATTCCAGATGTGGCCTTACACGAGATTTATAGAGGGGTAACAATACATTGGGATCACGGGATCTAATCTCTCTCTTTATACACCCTAGAATCTTGTTTGCTTTATCAGCTGCTGCCTGACATTGAGTGCTGCTGCTCAGCTTATTTGTAATGAGAATACCCAAGTCCTTCTCCTGTTCTGTAGTCCCGAGTTTACTTCCATTTAATGTATACGCAGCTATAGGATTACTCCGTCCTAGGTGCATTACTTTACATTTCTCAACATTAAATCTCAATTTCCAAGTATCTGTCCATTCTGACATCTTATCCAGATCATTTTGTAATATTTTACTATCAATGTCAGTTTTTAATATCCTACATAGTTTGGTGTCCGCAGCAAAGACGGACACTTTACTATCAATCCCATCCACAAGGTCATTTATAAAGAGATTACAAAGAATCTGTCCTAGCACAGATCCCTGCGGTCTCCACTGCTCCCAGTACAGATCCCTGTGGTCTCCACTACTGACTATAGCTCATTTAGAGAATATAACGACGCTTTGATCTCTATCTTTTAGCCAATTCCCTAATCTGTTTATAATTTCCTTATGCCGGCGTCACACGATACGATCTATCGTGCAATCGCGCGAGCGATCGTACCCGCCCCTGTCGTTTGTCCGTCACGGGCAATTAGTTGCCCGTGGCGCACAAAGTCATTAACCCCCGTCACACACACTTACCTGCTGAGGGACGTCGCTGTGGGCGGCGAACATAGTCTTCCTGAAGGGGGAGGGACGTTCGGCGTCACAGCGACGTCACACAGCGGCCGGCCAATAGAAGCGGAGGGGCGGAGCTGAGCGGGACGTAAACATCGCGCCCACCTCTTCCTTTCGCATTGCCAGCGGGACGCAGGTAAGCTGTGTTCGTCGTTCCCGAGGTGTCACACGGAGTGATGTGTGCTGCCTCGGGAATGATGAACAACCGGAGCACAGAAGGAGGACCGACATTTTGAAAATGAACGAAATGTCAACGAGCAACGATAAGGTGAGTATTTTTGCTCGTTAACAGTCGTTCAGTGGTGTCACACGGTACAATATGTCTAACGATGCCGGATGTGCGTCACTAGCGACGTGACCCCGACGACCTATCGCCCGATATATCATACCGTGTGACGCCGGCATTAGTCCCTGCTTCTGGAGCTTCACTATAAGGCTGTTATGTGGCATAGTATCAAATGCCTTTGCAAAGTCCAAATAAATCACATCAGTTGCATTACCAATATCCAGATTTGCCCTTACTGCCTTAGAAAACCCCAACTTGCTGGTTAGACACGACTTATTTTTCATGATTCCATGCTGGTTGTCCATTATTATATTATTCTCTGCAATATATTTTTGCAGGTTATCTCTTATGCCCTCAAAAACCTTGCACACCACTGATGTCAGACTTACTGAATAGTAGTTACCTGGATCCACCTTCTTACATTTCTTAAATATCAGTACCACGTCAGCCATTCTATAATCCTTGATACAAGAGAGTCTAAAGGCTTCTTTACATGGTACGACCGATTGTGCAATTTCACAATCGATCGTACCCACCCCCGTCCTTTTTGCGTCACGGGCAAATCGCTGCCCGTGGCGCACAAAGTCGGTAACCCCCGTCACACATACTTACCTCTTGTGCGACCTCGCTGTGGGCGGCGAACGTCCACTTCCTGGAGTGGGAGGGACGTTCGGCGTCACAGCGACGTCACACGGCCGCCGGCCAATGGAAGCGGAGGGGCGGAGATGAGCGGGACGTAAACATCCCGCCCACCTCCTTCCTTCACATAGCCGGCGGCGGCCGCGTGACGCAGGTGAGCTGCTGTTCATCGTTCCCGTGGTGTCACACGGAGCGGCGTGTGCTACCACGGAAACGATGAACAACTAAATTAAACGATATTATGGAACCTAGCGAGCAGTACACGACTCACGATTTGTGAGCGATACTGCGTCGCTAGGAGGTGTCACACAGGCCGGCATCGCCGTAAGGTGTAAAGCAGCCTTAAGAAGATAAGATACAGCAGTCTGTCAATTACTAAGCTAACATCCCTCCATATCAGTGGGTGAATTTTTGCTTTTTTGAATGATACCTGGAACAGTCAGTTCATTGGTGAACACAGATGAAAAGTGCCTGTTTTATATCTTAGCCTTTTCTTTGTCCTTTATAATTATTTTGCTACTGTAATCTTTTTTGGGGTCGATACCATTCGTACACTCCTCTTAATGAATTAGGCGTGTCTGCAAAGTGGCCTCTGTGCACAACACCATAAATCTTACTTATTAACACTGGATAATATAAGAAAAAAGTTCCAGGCGGCTCTCAAAAGTAGATGGCGCTCCGATCTATGCAAGGCATCCACAATCCAAAGAAAAAGACCAGCACTCCTTGTATTCTTTTTAAGTCATATATTTTATTTGTTCAATTCAATGCACAGGCAGGTGTCACAGTTAGGCATTTCAGCTTGAGCACAAGTCTTTCTCAAGCAGAAACATTTATGTTCTGTTTGAGAAAGGCTTGTGCTCAAGCCAAAATGTGTAACTGTGATGCCTGCCCGTGCATGGAACTGAACAAATAAAGGATATGACTTAAACAGAGTAGTGCCAGTCTTTTTCTTCGTTATTAGGACTGGAGTAAGATTTCTGGCACGTATGCTCACAACTTGTCATGATGTAGATGAGCTGCGGCGTCATTCCCCCATTCTGTCTAAGTTAGCAAAGTTGTCGGGAGCTGGTATAAAAACGGAAAAAACTGCATCACTTTAGCGCAAATTAGCATTACGCAAAAGTTTGCTTTTTTATGTCAGTATTTTGGCTTAAAAGCCTTGATGAGTCGGGGACCATAGACTTCAATAACCGATAGGATACAACTACTCGCCAAGAAAAAGGTAGAGGACAGTCTCGTGACTTGGTTTGTCAATCCAAAAGCAAAATCTCCCAAAAGGGCTCCCACCTGTCAGGGGCCTTTACTAATATTGGTCCTTCTATATGGTCCAAAGTTATATTTTTGCTCCCCTAAGTTCCAGGGCCCAAGTGCGATTTCAGAGACTAAATTGCTTTAATTCTGTTACTTTTTTCTGATACGTGGCATATGTCATCTTGGGCAACACCAAAAAAGCTAAAAAGGGAGGACACGCATGAGCAAAGAAAGCACACCGCATTAGAATCCTTATGGCTCGGCCCAAAAAAAGGTAGCTCTTGTCCGCCCTCAGGCTGGAGGTGCTCAGTGATTGACTGACAGTCTGGGGATCTTAATGTATGTCTGCCAGACTGTCTATAACCATACTTGGCGCCATTCTTGTAGCCTTGTTTCATATGGCCTGTATTTCCTAGGTCCACCAAGTATGCTCCTCACTGCCATCCCACTGGGTGCTCCTGTTATATAACGATCCATGTCTACATAGTCTATAAGATGTTAGCGATATTGTCTGGATTCTTCCCTTTGGTTCATCCAACATCTATATACCATGAACTCGATAGGTAGAGGGCACAGGTGAAAGGACTTTAAGGACGTCGGGCACGTTTGCAGCAGAGATCTCAAGATTGGACCTCTGAGGGAAGTAACCAAAGGATGTTACCTCATGTTTTATGATCAACATGGAATGATTACTATCAGACCCGCCACGTCACATGGTCACCATGTCCCAGCAGGCTATATAGTCCTGTTCTGAGGACCCTGTTTATCCACTATGTGAGACACAGAAGAACTTTAAACATTTGGTTAATACCATGGCAAAACAATCACTGACTGCACTTTTCTTGGACTTTTTTAGTGCAGAAGTTGGCTTTTTTCACCAGTGGAAGCTGAAGGAATAACGGTCTGAAATACTAACCCCTATTAACACATTTAGCTTGTACTTATGGATCTCTATATGCTAAAAATAAACCAAGACTGAAATGTGAACATAGGCTTAAAGAGGTTTTTGGAAGCCCTCTAGTTTTGCTCCAGTAGAAGATGCAAAAACTAAACAACTGACCAGCACCTCCAAACAGAATAAAGGAAGTGTAAACAGGTGCAAGCTTTTATGACTATATAATAGGACGAGGCCACATGGGGATTGTGCGAGTGCTCGTATGATACTCGGCACACGGTCGCAGCACAGCGGAAGCCAAGTGTCATGCGACTGTGGTCCAATCGTGCAATCAGACCACAGTTGCGGAGGGGAGGGCCAGCGCTGCGGAGGGAAGGGCCGTCACTGTGGAGGATAGGAAGGGATTTATCTCCCTATCTCCTCCGTTGCCGGCTGATGCGAGTGACACCGGTGTAACGCGAGACAGTGCAATGTTTCTCTCGCCCCATAGACTTGCATGGTGCGAGCGGAACAGGAATGCATTCCACTCGCAGAATGCTGCGATTGTTTTCTCGATCCGATTAGGACTGAGAAAATAATCGCTCATGGGCCCATAGAGTAATATTGGTCCAAGTGGAATGCGATTTTTTTTTTTTTTTTTTTTATCGCATTCCACTTGCACCATTTTTCTTGCCGTGTGTCCTAGGCCATATACAAACAAGCGGATACAGCAGCACTCTGTAAGCACTAAGATATATGCAAACATTGAACATATGAAATTTGAATTGCATTACTGGTTTATGAAATATGCTTATAAAAAATGGTGCTTAGAGCATAAATTGCCCAATTCATGAGGGCCCGTCAGCTACGGCAAAGTGTCCTTCCTTGACAGGACCCTAACCTAATATCATCCCTTACCCAGGCTAAAAGCCTACAAATTTATGGGCAGGTAAGATCCAGTATTATTCAAAAATGTAGCCTTACGTGACGGGAGGAGTGCTTAGTCAGAAAAGTAGGTAGTCACAGATCTCTACTTGTTAATGCATTAACTAAAAAATTGACCAGCACCTCCAAACAGTATGCAAGGTGTCGATTCGTATTGAATTGATGATGCCCTACAACTTTGTAATTCACTTTTTTTCTCTATCTCGTTCCGTTTTCGAGATAAAAATGCTAACTCCATTGCTTTCCACCAGGTGGTGCTATAGGTGGTTTCATTGTGTAGCGTATGGCTACTTTACTATACCTAGACACCACTTCCATTCCTATAGCTGCCGCTGTTCTCACGTTAATGGCGGTGGACAGGATATGGGTGGACACACTGTAGATATGCATTACTGCTAAAGGAAATCTAAACAAAAATGAGATGTTTAGCATACAAAAATGGCTATTTTCATATCTGCCCAGTAACCACGTCAAGGCATACCTTAGTAGGTACCCAAGTATGCCTTAACTTGGCAACTGGGTAGATATGAAAATGGCTATTTTTGAATGCTAAATATCTCAATTATTTCTTAAATTTCCTTTAGCAGTAATGCATATCTATATTCTTACATTCATTGTTTTCATGCTTTAGCATTTCAGAGTGCAACTGCTTCTTTTTTTGTCATTTTATATCATGTTCAGTTGTACACCTGTTCACATTGAAGTTGTGGGAGTGCCATCAGTCTTTTTGTCTTCTTTTCTGACTGAACACTCCTCCCATCAGCCTTAGGTTAATTTTTTATTATTACTGGATTCTACCTGCCTATAAATTTGTAGACTTTTAGCCCAGGAAAGATATTATATTAGTTTTGAGTACCATCAAGGAAGGACGCCTTGCCGGGGCTGATGGTCTCTCTTGAGTTTGAGTTGAATTTTTATAAGTATATTTCATCTAGCATTAATACAATTCAAATAGCATACGTTTATTGTTCACATATATCTCAGAGATGAGCTAACCTGAAGTTCGGTGTTTGTACCAAGCACAGACTTTACCTAAAAAACAGAGTCTGAGTTCGGGTGCTTTACGTATGCAAACCACTTATGCGTGCATCGCTGTGATCAGGTACGCTCAATGCTCAGCTAATGCAAGCTGCTTACAGTGTTTGATCAGCTCGCACTGGGGTTAATAGCAGCGTTGTCGGACGTAGTGTGCACAAAAAAAAAATATATTAATGGAAAAATCCTGACAACTCTCGCCTGGAAGTGATCTGTTTATGGCTGACTGTATGTGAGTGGAGACCCTAATAGCCCAATTAGTGACTTCCATTGGAATTCAGATCAAGTCTGGGTCCTAAAACAAACTTTATCTAAAGTCCTGCTGAACCCGCCGAACCGAACTTCCACGGGTCCGCGCACCTCTGCCTTGGCGCTTACGGAGTGCTGCTGTATCCTCTTGTTTGTCCAATAGAAGACCCTTAAACCCCACTATAGCCTCTCATACAGCCAGATCAGAGCTCATACTTTCCACTAATGAGCGACAATCACCCAGAAACACTGTATTTGCAAATTGAGGTTCTGATCTGGTATAACTCCTAGGTCATATGAAAAGGCTCATTAAAGGGCCACTTTTGACTTTTAGGATTGCTACTTCCAATCGGTGGCAGTAGAGTTCGTCTCCTTCCTCCCTGAAGAGACAATTTGAATATTTCCCAGAGGAGCATTATTGATATAAGACTCCTCACCACTGACAGCCAGATTGGTTTGTCAGGTCTCCGCAAGGAGAAAAGTTTACCCTTTAAGGCTACTTTACATGCTGCGATCTCGCTAGCGAGATCGCTAGCATGCGTACCCACCCCCATCGGTTGTGCATCACGGGCAAATCGCTGCCCGTGGCGCACAACATCACTCGGACCCGTCACACATACTTACCTGCCTAGCGATGTCGCTGTGACCGGCGAACCGCCTCCTTTCAAAGGGGGCGGTTCGTTCGGCGTCACAGCGCCGTCATTAAGCGGCCGCCCAATAGAAGCGGAGGGGCGGAGGTGAGCGGGACATAACATCCCGCCCACCTCCTTCCTTCCTCATTGCCAGCGGCCGCAGGTAAGGTGAGGTTCCTCGTTCCTGCAGTGTCACACATAGCGATGTGTGCTGCCGCAGGAACGACGAACAACATCGTACCTGTAGCAGCAACGATATTTAGGAACTGGACAGCGTGTCAACGAGCAATGATTTGGTGAGTATTTTTGCTCGTTAGCGGTCGCTCGTACGTGTCACACGCAACGACGTCGCTAACGAGGCCGAATGTGCGTCACGAATTCCATGACCCCAACGACATCTCGTTAGCGATGTCGTTGCATGTAAAGCAGCCTTAAGACTCCGATAGAAGATTAATGGAGCCATCATGAACATACTCCACCTGCCCTCTGTTCAGAGAGGGCTTTACAGAGCCTGATTTTAAGAATTAGTGGGGGTCCCCTCATTCAGACCACTTACGATCAACAAGCTATCCATTTCAATTTTGGGAAAACCCTTTAGAGGTACAATTTCTTTTGATGTTGTTTGGTATGTAAAAGAAAGGACAATCCGTTCCGATATTGCATGCTTACTATTTATTTCTAATATTATTATGGTCTCTATATACCATATAGCATGAGGGTGAAGTTAAGTGGAGCTGACGGTTTGGCAAGTGTGAGTTGGAAAGTTTCCATTTATCAGCGGCCCCATGCGCTTTTCATAATGTTCATTACGTGTTTTCGGATTTTCTCCCCTCGGCTGATTCTGTATATATTTGTACTGATTCTAGATTATCCGTGAGAAGTAATATTCAGAAGGCCTCTCATTTGAGCTTTCTATAAACACTACAGTAGAACAGATATTTCTATATGCCATAGCCTGGATGTCTGGCCGTGTTCTCGTGTATATTTATGTTAGATTATGTATGTGATATGTATGGGAGCAAGACTTCAAAGCCAACGTTTCAAGTGTCATATGAATGTACTGCGTAACTGTTATGGACGATGTCCATTACCCTAAATGATATTTAATCGACTTCCTACTTTGTATTTGTCTCTCAGTTTTTCTTGCGCAGCTTTGTTACAGTGTACCAGTGCAGTAAATCCTCTGTAAAGCAGCAGCTTTATTTATTATCTATTTCTTTTATTGTTTATGTCGTGAATGCAAAGGTTAGCAACTTTCCCTAAAAATAAGACAGAGTCTTATATTATTTTTGCTACCGAAAGATTCACTAAAGCTTATTTTCAAGGTGTCATATATTCCTATGAACAACAATCCACATTTATTCTTGAACATTTATTCACATATAATCAGTCATCACATTCTAAAACATCAACATGTTGTTTTCCTCCTATTACTGGATCAGATGCACATTTTCTTATCTGATCTGGTATTCTCATGGTGCAGAACCAGCTCTATAGTCGTGGGTACATACTATATTTACAAAGGATTAAATTACCTGTTTACATTTATCATCCTCTATGTACTGCTAAGTTTACCCCCAAAAGAAAACAGACACCCCCTAAAAGAATCACACTTACCACATCCCAAACAATTTAAAGTTGGCAAGTGAATGGGCTCTCACATACTGATCTGCATCGCTGGCAGGTCCCCTTGCGTTCTACAGCGGTTGGCACCCCCTGGTGACTGGAAACAGTATCACTCACGCAGAGTGATACTGTCACGGCCGGGCGGTCGGGCAGACCCAGGAGGTGGATCCACTGGACCGAACTCTCTGAGATGGTGGTAGGGAGTCCGGCAGCTGAAGCACTGATGGGCAGTAGAACAGTCCGTGCAAGTGAAGGCAGCGGAGGAGTCCCAGGGACCACGGAGTCACAGAAGGTGGTCTTGGTGACGTAGCTCAGGTTCGGAGGCCGAGGTGATATCAGGCGGGGTCCGGAACCTCTGGAGCAAGATGACGGGTCACCGCAGGGATCCGGGATGGTACGGACTGTCAGATGGCAGACGGACAGCGTGCGGGGATCAGGACACGGCAGACTGGATGGCGAAGCAGGCACGGCTCTACAAAGAGAGATAGGTGAGTACGAGCACAGTAACACCAGGAGACCTGACTCCTAGCTCAGGGAACACGAAGATCAGGCCCCGCCCCCTTGGACAATGACCCCTTATATACCCTGTACCTGTGCAACCTCATTTCCTGTTAATGGACGCTGGCCCTTTAAGAAAGGGTCAGTGACCGCGCGCGCGCCCTAATGCGCATGCGCGCCGCCCGGGTGCCAGAAGCCAGGGAAGGAGGCTGCGAGGAGGACGCAGGGGAGCCGGCCAGGTCCAGGGAAGCTGTCGGGCGCCGGGATCGGGGGCCCGGAGCCCTGGGACGGACGGAATCCGGTGACTGGGGAGCGGAGAGCGTGGCAGGTGAGCCGGGGAACGGGGGTGAGGACCCGGGGAGCGTGACAGTACCCCCCCCCCCACGCCCCCCTCCCCGCAACCGGGACATGAAGGCACGGATAAGAGGAGTGCCCACGTTCTCCCTGGGCTCCCAAGACCTATCCTCAGGACCATACCCTTCCCAGTCCACCAGGAAGAACTGTCGACCTCGTACGGTCTTCATGGCCACGATATCCCTTACCGCATAGATGTCATCATCGGCAATAGGAGGAGGGGCCGGACTGGCAGCAGCGGAGAAGGGACCAAGGACAACCGGCTTGAGCAGAGAGACGTGGAAGGAGTTGGGGATCCTCATCGTGGCCGGGAGCTGTAGCTTGTAGGATACCTCATTGATCTTGCTGAGGACCTTAAACGGCCCGATGTAGCGAGGACCCAGCTTGTAGGAAGGTATCTTCAATCGGATGTACTGGGAAGCAAGCCAGACCAGGTCACCAGGAGAGAAACACGGAGGATCCAGACGTCTCTTGTCAGCGTGTTTCTTCATCCGCTGGGAAGCGCGCCCAAGGGACGCTTTGACAGAGTCCCAAATGGTAGCAAAGTCACGAACTGCAGTATCAGCAGCCGGAACATCCGATGAAGGGGATATAGGCAACGGGACGGAGGGTTGAAGTCCGTAAACTACATGGAAGGGAGATTTGGAGGACGACTCACTGATGTGGTGGTTATGTGAGAATTCAGCCCAAGGTAGAAGCGTGGACCAATCGTCGTGATGGGCGTTGACGTAGTGACGTAAGAAGGAGGTCAAGATTTGATTGACCCTCTCCACTTGGCCATTAGACTGAGGATGGTAAGCAGAAGAAAAGTCCAGAGTCACACCCAGATGTTTGCAGAGCGCCCTCCAGAAGCGGGAGGTAAACTGAGTTCCTCGGTCGGACACGATGTGGGATGGGAAACCATGCAAGCGGAAGATGTGATGTATATAGGCTTCCGCGAGTTCCTGAGCAGAGGGCAGTCCAGCCATAGGGACGAAGTGAGCCATTTTGGAGAACCGGTCCACCACGACCCATATGACTGTGTGTCCAGAGGATAATGGCAAGTCCGTAATAAAATCCATCGCTATGTGTTGCCACGGAATTGTGGGTATCGGCAGAGGCAGAAGACGGCCATAGGGCAGGTGTTTGGGCGTCTTGTTCCTGGCACAAGAGGAGCAGGCAGAGACAAAAGCAGCGACGTCCGTGCGAAGGGATGGCCACCAATAATGGCGTACAATCGCACCCCATGTTCTCTTCTGGCCTGCATGACCGGCTGTTTTCGAGGCATGACCCCAGTGTAACACCTTTTGCCTGTCAGTCTCAGAGACATAGGTCTTTCCGGGCGGTATCTGGGCCAGGGTGACAGGGGCCACCGGAATAATCTTGCTAGGAGGGATGATAGGCTGGGTAGTCTCTTCCTCCTGCTCCATGGGCATGAAAGACCTAGACAAGGCATCCGCACGTACATTCTTGTCTGCGGGTCGGAAATGGAGCTGGAAGTCGAACCTGGCAAAGAATAAGGACCACCTGGCTTGCCGTGGGTTCAGTCGCTGAGCGGACCGTAGGTATTCCAGGTTCTTGTGGTCCGTGTAGATAATCACGGGGTACACTGCTCCTTCCAGGAGGTAGCGCCATTCCTCCAGAGCCAGTTTGACCGCCAATAGTTCTCGGTCACCGATGGTGTAATTACGTTCAGGTGCAGAGAAGCTCTTGGAGAAGAAACCGCATGAAACCATCTTCCCGGAGGAGGACTTTTGCATGAGCACTGCTCCGGCTCCCGAGGAGGAGGCATCCACCTCCAAGGTGAACTGGCGGTTTAACTCCGGACGGTGGAGTACAGGAGCGGAGGCAAATGCTCGCTTCAGTGAGCAAAACGCGGCGTCGGCCGCAGGTGACCAGTCCTTTGGATTAGCCTCCTTTTTGGTCAAAGCGGAGAGAGGAGCAGTCAGGGCAGAGAAGTGAGGGATGAACTGGCGGTAGTAGTTGGCAAATCCCAGGAACCGTTGGATTGCCTTTAGTCCAGAAGGGGGAGGCCAGTTGAGTATGGAGGACACCTTCTTAGGATCCATTTGCAGTCCAGTACCCGAGATGATGTATCCCAGGAAAGGGAGAGAAGACTGCTCAAAGACACACTTCTCATATTTGGCGTATAGACGATTCTCTCTCAGTCGTTGTAGGACCAGCTGGACGTTCTCTCTGTGGGTCTGGAGGTCCGGAGAGTAGATAAGGATGTCATCCAGATACACTACTACACAGACGTAGAGGAGGTCCCGGAAGATGTCGTTCACCAATTCTTGGAAGACTGCTGGTGCATTACATAGGCCGAAGGGCATCACGCAGTATTCATAGTGCCCATCGCGAGTATTAAACGCGGTCTTCCATTCGTCCCCAGAGCGGATACGAACTAGGTTGTAAGCACCCCGAAGATCCAGTTTGGTGAACACACGGGCTCCTCTGAGCCGGTCGAACAATTCGGGGATGAGCGGCAGAGGGTACTTGTTCTTTACGGTGATCTGATTCAGACCCCGGTAGTCGATGCAGGGGCGTAGGTCACCCTCTTTCTTCTTAACGAAGAAGAAGCCCGCTCCCGCAGGAGAGGAGGATCTCCGGATGAATCCCCTAGCCAGGCTCTCTGTGATGTAGGTAGACATGGCCCTGGTTTCGGCTGGGGACAACGGATATATCCGTCCTCGAGGTGGTGTTGTTCCTGGGAGCAGGTCGATGGCACAATCGTAGGGACGGTGTGGCGGAAGTACCTCAGACTCCTTCTTGTCGAAAACGTCTGCGAAGGACCAATAGGCCGAGGGCAGTTCCGGTAGGTTCTCTGGAACCGGAGGTCGTCGGATGTGTGGTATGGACTTCAGACACTTCTCATGACAAGAAGGGCCCCATCGGGTGATTTCGCCAGTACCCCAGCTGACTGAGGGTTCGTGTGTCCGCAACCAGGGAAGTCCCAGCAGGATTTGATGGGACATGTGTGGAAGGACGTAGAGAGAGATGTTCTCGGTGTGCAGGGCACCGATACGTAGTTCGACCGGTCTGGTGACCCAGGAGATGGTATCAGAGAGGGGTCTCCCATCCACAGAGGCTATCACGAGGGGTTTGTCAAGTGGAGTAACAGGCAGCTGGTACTTGTCCACCGTGGCCTGCTGAATGAAATTGCCTGCTGCCCCGGAATCGAGGTATGCCTCAGCCGTGAACCGTGTCTCTCCCGTTGACACTTGCACAGTCCACATAACCGGGTCTGAGAGAGTCCCAGCACCTAGGGTGGCCTCTCCTACCAACCCTAGGCTTTGGAGTTTCCCGGCCTCTCTGGACAGGCGCGTAGCAGGTGTGTGCCCTCTCCGCAGTAAAAGCAGAGGCCCTTGGCGAGCCGCTCTGCTCGACGCTGTTCAGACTGTCGTACTCGGTCAATCTGCATGGGCTCGTGGACGGGAATCCCAGCTGTTGATGACTGAGGTGCGGAGGGCTTCTGGGGAGGTGAGGAATGCCGTACCGGTCGTCTCTCACGAGACAGCTCTTTAGAGCGCTCCTGAAAACGAATGTCCACTCGAGTAGCCAGGGCAATCAGGGCATCTAGGGTGGAGGGCAAGTCACGACCCGCCAACTCATCTTTGATGCGACTCGAGAGTCCCTCCCAGAAGGCGGCTGTCAAGGCCTCATTATTCCACCCGAGTTCAGAAGCCAAAGTGCGGAAACGGATGGCGTATTGGCCCACCGTCAGTGTTCCTTGACGTAGGCGGAGAAGTGATGAAGCAGACGCAGAGGCGCGTCCCGGCTCGTCAAAGGTACTGCGAAAGGCCTGCAGGAACTCTCGAAGGTTCTTGGTCACAGGGTCCTCCTTCTCCCACAAGGGGTTCATCCACGCCAGTGCCTCGCCCTCTAGGTGGGACATTATAAAGGCGACCTTGGCTTGGTCGGAGGCGAATAGATGTGGCAGCTGCGTGAAATGAAGGGAACATTGGTTGATGAAGCCCCTGCAGGACTTGGGATCTCCAGAATAACGAGGTGGTGAAGCCAACCGGAGTTGGGAAGCACCCGACGAGGCTGCCACTGGTGCGGGAGCCGTGGATTGTCCATTGGAGGACCTGGGTGCCGCAGGCGTCATGGATGCTTGTAACGTGTACAGGCGGGTGTCCACGGAGGTCATAAATTGCAGCATGCGGGTCTGGACTTCACGCTGGCGTTGGAGTTCCTCTTGCAGGGCCAATAGTGCTGCAGCGGGATCCATGGCCTGATCTTACTGTCACGGCCGGGCGGTCGGGCAGACCCAGGAGGTGGATCCACTGGACCGAACTCTCTGAGATGGTGGTAGGGAGTCCGGCAGCTGAAGCACTGATGGGCAGTAGAACAGTCCGTGCAAGTGAAGGCAGCGGAGGAGTCCCAGGGACCACGGAGTCACAGAAGGTGGTCTTGGTGACGTAGCTCAGGTTCGGAGGCCGAGGTGATATCAGGCGGGGTCCGGAACCTCTGGAGCAAGATGACGGGTCACCGCAGGGATCCGGGATGGTACGGACTGTCAGATGGCAGACGGACAGCGTGCGGGGATCAGGACACGGCAGACTGGATGGCGAAGCAGGCACGGCTCTACAAAGAGAGATAGGTGAGTACGAGCACAGTAACACCAGGAGACCTGACTCCTAGCTCAGGGAACACGAAGATCAGGCCCCGCCCCCTTGGACAATGACCCCTTATATACCCTGTACCTGTGCAACCTCATTTCCTGTTAATGGACGCTGGCCCTTTAAGAAAGGGTCAGTGACCGCGCGCGCGCCCTAATGCGCATGCGCGCCGCCCGGGTGCCAGAAGCCAGGGAAGGAGGCTGCGAGGAGGACGCAGGGGAGCCGGCCAGGTCCAGGGAAGCTGTCGGGCGCCGGGATCGGGGGCCCGGAGCCCTGGGACGGACGGAATCCGGTGACTGGGGAGCGGAGAGCGTGGCAGGTGAGCCGGGGAACGGGGGTGAGGACCCGGGGAGCGTGACAGATACTGGCACCCGATCTGTTTGTGAGAGCTGCAGAGAAACACAGCTGGAACGGCAAAGGACCTGACAGCGATGCAGATCTCTGTGTGAGAGCCCATCCACCATCTGCACTTGCCAGCTATAATTGTTTGGAGTCTGGTGAGGGCAATTTTTATTGGAGGGGTGTCTGCTTTCTTTTGGGGGTATCTGCTTTCTTTTGGGAATATCTACTTTCTTTTGGGGGTGTCTATTTTCTTTTGAGTGTGTCTGCTGTCTTTTGGGGGTATCTGCTTTCTTTTGAAGATTTCTGCTTTCTTTGATGTAGAATCCTAATGTATTATTTTAACTTTTTTTTAGCTGCTTGAACACTTCCTTATGGAACCACCACTAGGACTTATTTTTGGAGTAGGGCTTATATTTTAGGCATGCTTAAAAAAGCCTCAAAAATCCTACTAGGGATTATTTTTTGGTAGGTCTTATTTACGGGGAAACAGGTACTATTAATGTGTTCTTAAAATTTTGCTGTCGCAAACTGTCTGTAAATTGTATCTACTTTCTATTTTGCCTGACTTCTGCTCCCCTCCCATCTCACAGAGTGTGTGATAGCAGGAGGAAAAGATTGGAGTTGTAAACAGATCTGCAGTGGATCTGGAAGAAAGTAAAGCCTGCTTTACACGTAACAATGTATTGTGCGATCGCACCCGCCCCCATCGTTTGTGCAGCACGGGCAATTTGTTGCCCGTGTCGCACAATCCTGTAACCCCCGTCACGCGTACTTACCTTCCAAACGACCTCGCTGTGGGCGTCGAACATCCACTTCCTGGAGTGGGAGGGACGTTTGGCGTCACACAGCGGCCGGCCAATAGAAGCGGAGGGGCGGAGATGAGCGGGACGTAAACATCCCGCCCACCTCCTTCCTTCCTCATTGCCGGTGGGACACAGGTAAGCTGTGTTCGCCGTTCCCGGGGTGTCACACGTAGCCATGTGTGCTGCCTCGGGAACGACGAACCACCGGCGCGCAGAAGGAGGAACGACTTTATGAAAATGAACAACGTGTCAACGTGCAACGATAAGGTGAGTATTTTTTGCTCGTTAACAGTCGTTCGGAGGTGTCACACGCTACGATATATCAAACGATGCCGGATGTGTGTCACGAATTTCGTGATCCCGACGACATATCGTTAAATATATCGTAGCGTGTGATGGGGCCTTAAGTCTTCTGCTAAACATGAGACTGATCTAGCGATCCACTAAAATCATAGCTCTGAGGGAACTGCATATAGGTTTCTACATGTCTCAATAAGTTTGACGTTAATTGTAAAACTCCAGTTTGGTCTTTCTAGTGAGCTTCTACTCTAGATACATTTGACCTAAACATGGAATTATTAAAATTAAAGGGATTGTCCCAAAAACAACACATATCCACAGGATAAGTGTAAGATCACTTGGGGTCTGACTCCTTGGACCTTTACAAATCACAAAAATGGGGGACTCAAAGTCCATAGCGTGAATGCAGTGTTTGTGTGCATGCGCGGCCACTACTCCATTCATTGTTACACAAGGGACTTTAAGCCAAATGTTCCTCCCCTAATCAGTGGAGACCTAATCATTGTAGCGCTGGCTTCCCTGAAGGGACGCCAACTTACTCACTGCCCGGCCACGTCATGTCCTCCCCAGGCCATCCATGTGCGCTGCTACCGCCTTGCCCTCTCGGGCCTGTGCACGCAGCCCAGGTCTCCTAGGAGTGTGCACAGGACACACATGCGCACACGTACTCTCCTCTTAAAGAGCCAGCACGCTATTTCCAGGAAATGCCTCTGTGCCTAAGGGAGATAGGCACTATGTATTTAAGGCACCATGCCATTAGGGGAGGTGCCTGCGCAACATATTAATTTAGTTAGTATACCAGTCTCTCTCACATGTAGGAAAGAACGAGCGGCTCCACTCTAGCATTTGTATAAAACTTTGACTTCATGTCAAGGACGTGCATTAAAATAGCAGTCGTGAAGCTGTGTATGGGTTCCCCCAGGACGACGGCCGTTTCGCACTATTAGGTGCTTTTACGGGTCCATTAGTATACCAGTCTGCTAGCTACTTTTCAGGTCCTAGTACATGTGTCAGTTTCCTGTACCTGCCTTCCCATACCTGTCTGTCCCTGCCATGCCCACCACTCCTTGTCCAGCCTTCCTCAGTCACTGCGCCTGTGGCCATCTCCTGTCCTGGGCACCAGCTGCAACAGTTCCGGTCACTGCCTTGGTAGTGGTACCTGGCGTTCGCCTTGTGGTGGGCGCTTATTTAAGCCCTTCTCCTTAAAGGGGAAGCCCGGGTCCCCTGTGTGAACCAATAGGTCCACTAACCCCGTTTGCTGCCCCTATACCGGCCGCGAGTGTTACAATCATCCACAGAGCATACATTTATTATCGACTGTGTGGCTAGGTATAAACATCTTTGATAGGACAACCCCTTTAACAATATTACAGGTAGAGTACATTTATCAGAACACTCCGCTGGGAATAAAGCCCTGTTTGTTTTGTCACAGGGCCATATGATTTCTTTGTACACCTCCTGCCTTCCAGGTTTTTATTTGGAAGTAATGTGCTTAAATTAAACAACCCGACGGGAACATTTCATCCATTTACTGGTTTCTAATGTTGACTATGACTCACTGCCTAAGTTTTGTCTTGAAAATGTACAGACATTTTTTTTATAGACTTGTAAGATCACGGGAATGTGAGCCACATGGACTGGTGACTCTGTTACCTGACTAGCTCGTAGTGATTTGATGTAAACATGGTTGTTAGGACCAGTCGATGGGTTCATTTCAAGTTAAATACAACCTTGACTTTAATTGTTAAACATATTGTTAAGGCAGGTGAGCGTGACAGCGCGACACAGTCCAATACCAAACAATGCGATTACTCAGTGCACATGAATCAGCCCTGTGTAACTCAGCCTCACAATTTAATACATCAGTTACTGAACCAAAACACTCATTATCCCTAACTCTTACTTACGGCGCAAATCTCAATCGGGCGGATTAATTCAAACGATTTAAAATTCCGTTTTGCCCATATAAGGCCGGGGTGACAGTTGCATTTTATTCTCTTTTTTGTGTGTTCCGCCATTGGAACAGAAAACAGAATTCATGCAGGAAACAGATCGTTTACTTCCCAGACACTAATGAAGCCCCACTGATTCCATTGACTATAATGTGGTCTGTTGCGTTGCGTTGATACTGTTGTTGTCACATACGTGGTCATTTAGAGACAAGGGTTTGTGATTGGCTGGATGTATATCAGCTATTGACTGGTGTTTGATAATAAGCTGTGACTTTCCGCTGGGAGATAAAGGTATGCTGTGGATAAGAAGCGAGGATAGGGTCTTATCTGGTGGGATTTACAGGTGAGTACCTTACAACAGGTAAGGTACTCACCTGTAAAGGTAGTGCCAGTCACAACTCATACATAGGCATAAAATGGCGTCTGCTGCAGCCCCGGAGAGACGTGTTACAGATGTGGAAGAAGGAAACCGGGATATGCCGCGCTGACATCAAACCTCTAGAAGTTGATTAATTTCTCTTTTATTCAAAGAGGTCTACGCGTTTCGGAGGACGTAGCCTCTTTCAGGACCAACTTCAAGACTTCATGACCAACTTCAGGACTTCATCAACCATCATTGATTTTTCCTGTAATAATTGTCCTGAAGAAGGAGGCTGCTTCCTACGAAACGCATAGACCTGATTGAATAAAAGAGAAATTAATCAACTTATGGATGTTTGATGTCAGCGCGGCATATCCCGTTTTCCTTCTTTCACATCTGTTTCCGCTGGGAGAGGGAGAGAGAGAGCTGTCTGAACAAAATGACTGTTCAAACTAAGCACAGTCGCTTAGTGCACCCTTGGTGTGGCTGAACGATGTTGTGCACCTTTCCTCTTTCATTTTCCATCCATCTCTATCCCCGTTTTTCACAACTGATTGTTCTGGATTCAGAAGAGAGAGAGAAGGCAGAGATTGATGGAAAACAAGCAGATGTGTAAATGCACTATAATGCTCAGCTACACTAAGGGTGCGCAGAACTGCCGAGCTAGGTTTGAGCAGTCTTTTTGCACTGATTAATGAGTTTCTTGGTTCGGCAATAATGTTTCGGCATGGCTGTTGTCCAAAGTAAACCATAAATTGTAAAGACATAAACAATCGTAATGGTCTGTAATGGCTGAACTGCGTCCATATATCGTTCTTGCACAGGGGCCCTTTTCGGTCTGTGTCCACCAGTGATGAACTGTATTGGTCAAATTGATCTCCAGTCCCTGGAAGGACATCTCCGTCATGGCCCCAGGAGGCAAGTAAAGAAGGAAGCCCAGGTCTGGATCAAAAATGGCTCTTCAACAGGAGGATGAACATACAGTGCCTACAAGTAGTATTCAAGCCCCTGCAGATTTACCAGGTTTACACATTCGGAATTAACTTGGCATTGTGACATTTGGACTGTAGATCAGCCTGGAAGTGTGAAATGCACTGCAGCAAAAAAGAATGTTATTTCTTTTTTTATTTTTTTTTTAAATTGGGAAAAGTTTATTCAGAGGGTCATTTATTATTCAACCCCTCAAACCACAAGAATTCTGTTTGGTTCCCCTAAAGTATTAAGAAGTATTTCAGGCACAAAGAACAATGAGCTTCACATGTTTCGATCAATTATCTCTTTTTCCAGCCTTTTCTGACTAATTAAGACCCTCCCCAAACTTGTGAACAGCACTCATACTTGGTAAACATGGGAAAGACAAAGGAGCATTCCAAGGCCATCAGAGACAAGATCGTGGAGGGTCACAAGGCTGGCAAGGGGTACAAAACCCTTTCCAAGGAGTTGGGCCTACCTGTCTCCACTGTTGGGAGCATCATCCGGAAGTGGAAGGCTTATGGAACTACTGTTAGCCTTCCACGGCCTGGACAGCCTTTGAAAGTTTCCTCCCGTGCCGAGGCCAGGCTTATCCGAAGAGTCAAGGCTAACCCAAGGACAACAAGGAAGGAGCTCCGGGAAGATCTCATGGCAGTGGGGACATTGGTTTCAGTCAATACCATAAGTAACGTACTCCACCGCAATGGTCTCCGTTCCAGACGAGCCCGTAAGGTACCTTTACTTTCAAAGCGTCATGTCAAGGCTCGTCTACAGTTTGCTCATGATCACTTGGAGGACTCTGAGACAGACTGGTTCAAGGTTCTCTGGTCTGATGAGACCAAGATCGAGATCTTTGGTGCCAACCACACACGTGACGTTTGGAGACTGGATGGCACTGCATACGACCCCAAGAATACCATCCCTACAGTCAAGCATGGTGGTGGCAGCATCATGCTGTGGGGCTGTTTCTCAGCCAAGGGGCCTGGCCATCTGGTCCGCATCCATGGGAAGATGGATAGCACGGCCTACCTGGAGATTTTGGCCAAGAACCTCCGCTCCTCCATCAAGGATCTTAAGATGGGTTGTCATTTCATCTTCCAACAAGACAACGACCCAAAGCACACAGCCAAGAAAACCAAGGCGTGGTTCAAGAGGGAAAAAATCAAGGTGTTGCAGTGGCCTAGTCAGTCTCCTGACCTTAACCCAATTGAAAACTTGTGGAAGGAGCTCAAGATTAAAGTCCACATGAGACACCCAAAGAACCTAGATAACTTGGAAAAGATCTGCATGGAGGAGTGGGCCAACATATCTCCAGAGTCCTGTGCCGGCCTGATCAGGTCTTATAAAAGACGATTATTAGCTGTAATTGCAAACAAGGGTTATTCCACAAAATATTAAACCTAGGGGTTGAATAATAATTGACCCACACTTTTATGTTGAAAATTTATTAAAATTTAACTGAGCAACATAACTTGTTGGTTTGTAAGATTTATGCATCTGTTAATAAATCCTGCTCTTGTTTGAAGTTTGCAGGCTCTAACTTATTTGCATCTTATCAAACCTGCTAAATCTGCAGGGGGTTGAATACTACTTGTAGGCACTGTATGTCATAGGTGATGGTGTCTCTAGTCCGGATGATTATCTCTTATTCGTCAACGCATGGAGATCATGTTGCTGGATAGCTACCACTAGGAGGCACTAGACAGATAATTGTCTTCCCTCTGGAGGAGAGCTATATTTCTGATGGAGCAAAACCTTCTTTTGAGATTTTGCTCTAGTTCCTCATGACCATTGAGGAAGGATTCTCCAGTCGTGCTGTATGTGTGTTACCCACCAATACCATCTGTAAATAATACACGAACTGCATGTGACTTGGTTTAAAATTGGCCACAGCAGCCTTTATTACCTATTATTTACATACTAACACAAGGGGGCGCCGTCCAACGGGCGACCCCAACAAATAACAATAGGTAACACAGTAACCAATACAGTAAATATACAACCCTGAGTAGGCCCAGTCCAGGAACCACTTCTCACCCCAGTATCCCTGGCCGCAACACACCGACCCAGAGATGAGGTATTAATCACCTACGGATTAACCCCCCAACTTTGCAGAACCCCGTGCCTGCAACATCCCGGAACCTGGAGCCACCATACCAAGATGGTGTCTCTCTGTCCAGTTACCATTGCCTTCAACCGCCTCTGGACCAGACCTACCCCCCGCTGCTGTGACAAAGAAACAACCCAGACCAAATTCCCCTCGGCATTAAACACAAGGGAGGGTGGGCGGGGATCGTTCCATATCCGGAAGTCAAGAGAGAGGGGGTAAGTCAAAGTCCTTTACTTACACCCCTCAACTGTCCCACCTCTTCCTCCAGGGAACTCCTCCTACCCACCAATCCCTTTACTCTGCCTTATAAACAAACCATTCCTGTTTCCATTAACCCCATCACTCCTTCCCTTCCCTCTAGTCATGTCGCCCCTCCACCCTATGGGTTCCATGGCTTTCTTGACCATTGAGGAAGGATTCTCCAGTCGTGCTGTATGTGTGTTACCCACCAATACCATCTGTAAATAATACACGAACTGCATGTGACTTGGTTTAAAATTGGCCACAGCAGCCTTTATTACCTATTATTTACATACTAACACAAGGGGGCGCCGTCCAACGGGCGACCCCAACAAATAACAATAGGTAACACAGTAACCAATACAGTAAATATACAACCCTGAGTAGGCCCAGTCCAGGAACCACTTCTCACCCCAGTATCCCTGGCCGCAACACACCGACCCAGAGATGAGGTATTAATCACCTACGGATTAACCCCCCAACTTTGCAGAACCCCGTGCCTGCAACATCCCGGAACCTGGAGCCACCATACCAAGATGGTGTCTCTCTGTCCAGTTACCATTGCCTTCAACCGCCTCTGGACCAGACCTACCCCCCGCCACAGGACAGGGCACGTGACTCCTTACGTGGCCTGGACCCGCCACACACCAAAAGCTTGTACCACACCTCCACGCAATCCCAGCGTCCACAAAACAGCACCAAGCACGTGAAGATGCACCCCCATCGCATCCCCAAAACCACCAGTTCAGCGCCACCAACTTTTGGCGCCGCCCCCCCAATAAGGCTCGATTGATACTGCCTATCGCACGAGCCACACGCCATTCCAACCTGGTCACACTATCAAAACTACCCCACGATTAAGCTCAGGTATGTCTTACACAATGCAACAACCAACTATTTTTTTTTTTTTTTTTTTAAACATTCATAAATAACTTCTTGAGATACCAAATCGCTGCCTCCAATTTACTGGACCAGTACCATCGACCCGTCCAGACCCAACTGGCAACATTCAGGCGAGCCTCAGACCGTCGAGGCCCCGAGAACCAACGAATGCCCAAATATCCAAATGAGGCACACCCTCACCACAAAAACCCAGGGGTTATAAACCCACAGATAACACCAACCTGTTACGCCAACCCATTCCACTCCCAAAAGACTCAAATGCCCCCATTGCCTTAACCCGATAACAACTGAGGCCAAACGTAACACCGAAACAAGAGGACTCCCACCTCCCAATACTTCTCACAACCCCTTTTCTGAGCCCACCGAGGGGCCTCCGTGGCGGCCCAATCCAGAAGGAATACGACCCATAGTATTCCGGGCGCCCACCCCCGCCACCTGCAATCAAGTCTGCAGCACTGCCACAAAATGGTACCTTAAACGCGACACAATAATGAGCCTGGGCGCCCTCACAACATAATTCCGCACCTGGGACCGCGTATAACAACACCAACCTTCACCACCCGCCTAATCTAATTCGGTGAGCGACAAAGCCGGCGCTCAACCCACTGCACCACCTCGGACACATCCTCCAACATCCAACCTCCGCTCTTGACCGTAGATGGGCTGACCAACCCCACAATCTCAAAGCCCCCCAAAAGGCTAACACAAACCGTTTTGGACAAGGGAAACAAAAACCCGCTCGTGCTCAGATGAACATAGCCGCCACAAACCACTCACCAAACGCTGCCACAAAACAACGGAGACGGACCCTTGTATCCCGCTCCCTCACACCCTTACGACCAAACCCTTCAAGGCCTGCCGCGCCCTAAGATCCTGCAAAAACATCTCTCCACATCTAATCCTTAACAAGACAGCCACAGCCGCCACCCTCTGCTCCACTGCGGACGCCGGCCTAGCAGCCTGAAAACCGTTACTCACCACTGCCAACGCCACCATCAAATACTCCACCGGGCCTTCCTCACACATTGTCCCAAACGTTATCCGCGCCACCCATACTTCTGAATATCAGCCCCAAATAACCTCAGTCACTGGGCACCGAGCCGCTCCCCAACACATCCACACCAGACTCCACAAGCCCTCCGGACACACCGTGCCCACCTCGTCTGCTACCCGGCCTCAACTCCCGAGACCTGCAGAACTGGAAGGAAACACAGCAGCTGCTATTCCCTTGGCGAACCCCAGTACTGGTTGCGCCACGCAGAACATTTTTTTTTTATTTTTTTTTTTTTTTTTAAAACACATCCAATTGAGAAACCAACTGTCGCAAGTACGCCACCCTTAGCCCCAGGATTAGCAAACCAACTATTAATCGAATTCTCCACCAACTGATAGCCAGAATGACAGCACACCTTCCTCTTGGAAAAAACTGCCAACCTCCACTACCCAACCACTACCACCGCTTGGAAGCGCTACCCCACAATGCCCAACCAGAAAACAACTGGACCCGCTGCCTCCGAGTACCGCAGCTACGTTCCATCAGGTAGCACCTTACCCAGCCACAATCCGCGGCCACTAAATCGCCGTAAGAAAAAACCTCCTACACCATCAGATCATCATTGATCTCCCTCGTGACCACACACAAAGGATCCGATGGCTGCACCCTTGGCGCAGCCATCGCCAGCCGTCCAGCAGACACGCACCCCAGCGGCGTAACTCTGCACCCGTGGTTCGACCGCCCCTGCAAAGACTGCACCGCCTGAAACCGCACCGTCTTAGCTGACCTAACTGCCTCTATCGCAGCCCATAGGACCACACCATTACCCACGAATCCTACCACTCTGACCATAACATCCAACTTTATCCCCACAAACCGTATCACTGGCGTTGGACCCTCAGTCTTCGCCTGCGCCAACAGGCCCAAAAGAGTATCCACCACCATCTGTAATAAAACAATCAACCTCAACGAATCATCAACCCGCCAACCCGATGTAAAGAGAATCAACCTATAATGAATAAGAGGTGTAAGCTGGGACACACCACGCACAAACCACTCCACCAAGAAATAACCGCCTCCAAAGGAACATAAAATGGGACAACAACCCATTAGCACCCACCGATCAACATAATAATAACTCCCCTCCCCACCGCAGCACCAGAACTGCTAGCTAGCAGGGTGGACCAGTAACAACCTAAATGCCGCCTCCAAATTCGCCTTTGCCATCAATGCTCCCCGGCTCACCGCCTTTACCAAATCCCACCCTCTGTCCAACGACACATAATAAACCGCCGACAATTCTGGAGCCAAGCAGGCATACACCGATGACTCCTCCAGATAAGATACGTTTTGAACAAGCCGAAATATATACATCTATATACGGCTCATTTCCGGCACTACCCCCCAACAGAGAAACCCAATCGTGACAAGGAGGGCCCCGAATGGCCCACCCATCCTGCCCAACACCACTTCCTGACCCCTCTTTCCACTGACAACCACCAGGTGTCCCCTAGCCCAGCGCAAACTTCCAATAAGGAGGCAAAGATCCACCAATATAAATAGAATGACGCAGAATTACTATGTTCCTTACCACAACCCAACACTTATGCTTAAGACAACCGTCCGCGCCAAATCTGCACCACCCATCCTTCTATTCCCCCCAAAAAACCCTCATCGTCCGTGTCGCCGGGGTTCCAAGCCCCGAACAGCCAACTACCCCCCAAAAAGGGGGGGGGCTGACTAGGAGCCGCCATCCACTGCAGCCATAAGGATGTGCCCGTATGATCCTACCGCATACTGGCACGCAACACCTTCCCTTGCTGAAATTACTCGGCGTACTGAAGCCAGACTAAACCGCCATATGACCTAACAAGCCACCCCAAATGGATCCATATAACCGAACCATGCCGAACCAATTACCCAATTCCTTCCCCCGATACCCTTGCCAAAAAACGCAAATGCCCGCAGCCACGTTGCAAATGTACGAGGGTGAGCCTCTACCGGCGCTCCCCTCCCTCTACTTATCCTTCCTGGAATCACTTGGCTTAACCTAATCCAGGTGAAACTGTTCCCGGGGGAGCAGCGAAACTATTGCTACACGTTCCCCATTCAAATCTTATCCCTCACATCCTCCAGCAAGTGAGCCCCCCCAGCGGGCCTTTGAAGCACCCATACCTCTCACACTTGGCCACTATCAGCCAGACGCACCACCTCATCACCCTCTTCGTTCCTCACCACTCACTCTGTCACAGCCCTTGCCGCCTCTGCCCGAAAATGCTCCCCTGCCGCCTCATGCGCCCTCACTCTGCCTGCCGCACCTGCGCCTACTAACCACCGATCCCGTCCATGCCGCCGGCGGTGCATGCGCACTCTCCACAACCGTATACACCACTTCAGTAAACCCCATACCTGGTCAAAACACCAACCCACTCGGCGCTGCCGTGTCCGCAGCCGCCCCCCCCCAGCCCTGCCAAATCCACGGCCGTCTCACCCGACCGCGACCCGGCATATCCTGGAATAAAAATCACGCCATCCGGACGTCTGATTCATCCATCGCTGCTTCCTCCTCCTCCTCGCTGGAGCCGACCGCCTCTGGCTCATGTAATGCAGACGCCGCCGAAGCGCTGCCACCACCACGGCCGTCCTCCTGGTACGCCGCGTGGGCACCATCCTCCAAGCTCCATCTTCTGTCCCGCGGCGACAACCCCGGAAACCGTCCCGTCCTACGGGCTGCCACCGCGGGCCTTATCTTCTGGCCTGACCCCCCCTTGCTACCTGCAAGGACAGGGGGTACCTGTGGCCCGACCCGCTGCCAGCAGACTCCCATCCAGAGCCGCCAGCCTCCTGCCCTCCTGGGCCCAGAAGGCATCCGTCCGCCGGGCCCTCCCCCCCTTGGGGGAGACCGCCGCTGCCGGGAGCTGCACGCCTGCTCTGGGTGACCAGGCGGGGACCGCAGGGCCCCCGCCGTCACCCCCACGTACCGACGCCTCCCGGGCATCCGTCGCACCATGCTCGCCTGCCCTGGTGCCGGACCCCTTGCTGGCTGCAGCCCCCCGCCCCCCCCCTCCACCCGCGGGGGGGGGGGGGGGCGTAACGCTGGCCTCCGTCCTCGCCGGGCGCTCTCCTGGCCAGGAGCCGCCGCATCCAGCCCTCCTGGGCCCCATGAAAGCCTCTGTCCGCTGGGCCCTCCCCCTCCTGGGGGAGACCGCCGCGGCCGGGAGCTGCAACCTGATCTGGGTGACCAAGCAGGAACTGCAGGGCCCCTGCCGTCACCCCCACTCACCGACGCTTCCTGGGCACCCGTCGCCCCAGGCCCGCCTGCCCTGGTGCCGGACCCACCACTGGCTGCAGCTCCGCGGCCCCCCCCCGCCTTCCGCGAGGGGTAAAGCTGGCCTCTGTCACCGCCGGGCGCTCTCCCCGTCCGGGAGCCGCCGCATCCAGCAATCCAGGCCGCGGCTCGGACCGGAAGTAGGCCGCAGCCAAGCCACGCCCCCCTCCCGGCTGCCGCGGCCCGGACGGAGATGCCTCCCGCGGCCGGAGCAGCAGCTGAGTACTGCCCTGCCCACGTCCTACCGCGGAGGGTCCCCGAAGGGGCTCTCGCATCTCCTCCTCGCTCCCCCCGCACACGGCAAGTACCTGAGATATGAGGGAGGGGGGACGCCCCCCGCAGCTGACAGGGGAGCGAGGGGAAAGTGCCAACGGGTTAACCCCCAGCAGCCAAGACGTGGGACCGCGCTGCCAGGGGCCCGTGCACTGCCATGATGAATCCGCTGCTCCCGGGTAGCAGTTATCCTGTCGCACGTCCGGATCGTTCCATATCCGGAAGTCTGGTGATGTGAGGGGCTGGGGAACCTCCATCATGACGTCCTTGTACAGATCTTTGTGTCCTTCTAAATACTCCCACTCCTCCATGGAGAAATAGAAGGTGACGTCCTGACACCTTATAGGAACCTCTCCAGTCAGATCGTTCCATATCCGGAAGTCAAGAGAGAGGGGGTAAGTCAAAGTCCTTTACTTACACCCCTCAACTGTCCCACCTCTTCCTCCAGGGAACTCCTCCTACCCACCAATCCCTTTACTCTGCCTTATAAACAAACCATTCCTGTTTCCATTAACCCCATCACTCCTTCCCTTCCCTCTAGTCATGTCGCCCCTCCACCCTATGGGTTCCATGGCTTTCTGGAATGTTTCCAGTGAAGGTGATGGGTTGTATCCGTCATTCGACTTTTACTACTTTGTTTGGTTACATTGAGCATATTATAGGCCTTGTAAAAAAAAGTGCAGTCTTGAGCCTATGGGATTTCCTCAGGCCACACATAAGAAGGTAGGGGAAGTGCCGTAGCCTAAGAATGAGTAATCCGCACTCTCATCATGTCGTCTGACAGGATTCAGTGAAAACAAGAGTGTTTCCTGCTTGGTCCGGAAGTGTTCTGGAGTGTATTACATGTGCGGGGAGACGTACACAACACTGGGGACATCTGTTCTCTTTATTACATGTGCTGTTATCTGTGCCCCTGAAAATTGCGTAATGCCTTCATTTTTGGAATGACATGAATCACTTTTTATTGGCCTCGTGTACACTTGGGTATTACGGATCTTCATGCATAAAGCCATAATGTGGCGCCTTTGGCCAGAACCGGTCTGAACCCATTCTGGACTCGATGTTGTATAAAGACGCACAGAGATTTTCTTTTTTATTACAAATTAATACGGATTACAAAAAAAAATTCTTAAGGAGAAATTTTCTCTTAAGAATTGTTTTTTGGGGAAAAAAAGGTGTAAAACAAAACTAATTGTAGCTGTACCTTTCCCTAAAGGAATTCTTCAATTTTCATGTTGACAGTCACCAAGTTTTTCCCTTATGATCTCCAGCGAGCCCTTATATACAGTATTCTAGAATATTATACATATGAGCCCAGGCCGCTGTGGATAATGTAAAAAGACCTTTATAATACTCACCTAGGGGGCAGTCCCAGGGCTGTGGAGTCGGTAAGCCAAACCTTCGACTCCGACTCCGACTCCTCAAATTCTCTTGCACCGACTCCGACTCCGGCTCCGACTCCGACTCCTACATATATTGCTTATAGTTAGGTGAAAAATTTATTGTAGTACATGAATATGTGTAAGTGAACATCAGACATTTAATAATTTTTATGATACAATAATCAAGATATTTGGATAGAACATAAAATATATTTATTGGAATACAACTTTAGAACACAAAAAACTGTAATAAATTGTAAATATGTAATACACTATGTAATATACAGTAGATTACATATATATCTTGTGTGTGTATATACACTGTGTATATATATATATATATATATATATATATATTACATATTTACAATTTATTAGTTTTTTGTGTTCTAAAGTTGTATTCCAATAAATATTTTATGTTCTATCCAATTATCTTGATTATTGTATCATAAAAACAATTAAATGTCTGATGTTCACATTGTACTACAATAAATTTTTCACTTAAATATAAGCATTATACTAAATGTTATTATTTAGTAAAATATTCAGCACATTCTGCATTGCACTCCTGTCCCCAATTTATTATATATTTTAGGAGTCGGAGTCGGTGCATTTTATACCGACTCCGACTCCACCAAAATGAGCTCCGACTCCGACTCCACGACTCCGACTCCGACTCCACAGCCCTGGGCAGTCCGGTGCAATGTGTGTAGCTGCTCTCAGTCCGGCGCCTCCTCCATGTTGTTTGATCGCTGTCCTCCTGCCCAGCCCTGTGTACATGACACATCCTATGTCATTCACACAGAGGCCTCTATTGCACTCCTGTGCATGCGCACTTTGATATACCCTGCTGAGGGCAGATCAAATTAGCATAGTGCGCATGTGCGGATGGTCTTTGACCTTTCCTTGTGCATGCACATTACAGTACTTTGCTCTATCCTCAGCCGGAGACATCATAGTGTGCATGCGCAGGAGCTCAATGGAGACCTCTTTGTAAATGACGCCGAACATGTCATGCACACGGGGCTGGGCAGGAGGACGGTAATCGCGGAAGAAGAGAGGAGGCACCAGACCGAGAGCAACGACACCCATCAGACCAGACCTTCCACTAGGTGAGTATTATAAAGCTGTTTTTTACGTTATACACAGCAGCCTGGGCTCTTATATACAGTATTCTGTAATGCAGTATATAAGGTCTCAATGGTGGTGGCCACAGCTTATAGGGGACATATCTGGTGACCGCTTCCTTTTAACAAGGTAAAAAGAAATAACATTAGTTTTAGTCTAAGGCTACTTTCACACATCAGTTTTTTCCCATCAGGTACAATCCGGAAAAAAACGGGTAAACCGGATCCGGTATCGCATCCGGTTTATCCCCATAGACTTGCATTGTAACCGGATTGTACCTGATGGCTTTGCGGTGCATCCGGTTTTTTCCGGATTCGGCAAAATTAATAAATGCGGCGGCCGGATAGAACGTTCCCTGCAACCTTTTTTGCTCCGGCAAAAAAAAACACATTGCGCCGCATCTAGCCGCTGCGGCGCATTTTCAATGCATGCCTATGGATGCCGGATGCGGCGCGATGCGGAAAAAAACGCATCCGGCCGCCGCATGCGGTTTTTTCCACTGCGCATGCTCAGTAGCGTGCCGCAACCGGAAAAAACCGGACCGGCCGCATGTAAAAACTTATGCAAAGGATGCGGTGTTTTCACCGCATCCGTTGCATAGGTTTCACAGCCGGATTGAGCCGCACGGCTCAAACCGGATGTGTGAAAATAGCCTAAGACCTTGTACCCTCACTGTTGATTGTAAGGGGGTTCTCCATTTTGGCCATTTTGGACAAACCTTATTTTTTACACGTCTGCCTGACGGTGAACTAATCGCAAAGGGTTCTTCTCTGAAACTGACCTACCACTTTTGTTTTGGATTGTGCATATTGTTATTTTACATATTCCATCCCTTGTCATATCCTTTTTGTAGAGGAATTTTTAATATTTGCTGCTCGTGTCCAATATAGTCCGCTGTACAGGAGACTGTTTCTGATCTCAGAATAGTTTCCGTAAGAAGACCAGTAAAAATAATCTTCCAAGATATTTCTCATAACAGGACTGCAATATTTTGGGAGACAAAATGACGCACATCACATTTCTTAATATATTTTTGTCCTCCTTTCAGGTCTTCCTGGTAGAACAGTCTGTGTGTTCATATATTATGTACAGTACTATATTTAGCTGTAAGACGCAGATTACTGCTCCGGTGCTCTGCTTCTATATTCATCCAACTAGGTTAGGAGGATGAGTGAGATGAAACCAAAACTTATCTGAACATTCTAGATAAATGGATTGCTATCAGATACATAGATATTATAGATATTAGATTCATATAAGATAGAAAGATAGAAAGACTCAAGTGTACCCCCCCCCCTCTGCCCCTCTCCCCCCAGGTTATGGGGAAATGCAGCATCCATTAGATGCGACAGTCACGGGACTCTACCCAGCTGATCCCGAATTGCCCTGATGCGGTGGCAATCGAGGTAATAAGGAGTTAAATGGCAGCTTATAGCTGCCACTAAGCCCTAGGTTAATCATGGCAGGCGTCTCCCCGAGATACCTTCCATGATTAACCTGTAAGTGAAAGTAAATAAACACACAACGAAAAATCCTTTATTTGGAATAAAAGACTCATTTACCACTTTATTAATCCCCAAACACCCATCCAGGTCTGACGTAATCCACACGACGCTTTCAGCTCTGCTACATGAAGCTGACAGGGAGCGCCATAGAACACGACCGCTCTGTGTCAGCTCCATGCAGCAACTGAAGTGAGCGGCGCTGTCACCGGAGACTTCACTCAGGTAGTGGCGGGGTGTGTGCGGGAATGATGATGAGTGCGGTAGTGCCAGGGTATGTGCGGGGATGATGATGGGTGTGGTAGTGCCAGGGTATGTGCGGGGATGATGATGAGTGCGGTAGTGTCGGGGTGTGTGCGGGGATGATGATGGGTGTGGTAGTGCCGGGGTATGTGCGGGGATGATGATGAGTGCGGTAGTGCCGGGGTGTGTGCGGGGATGATGATGGGTGTGGTAGTGCCGGGGTGTGTGCGGGGATGATGATCAGTGTGCTAGTGCTGGGGTGTGTGCGGTAATGATGATGGGAGCGGTAGTGGCGGGGTGTGTGCGGGGATGATGATGGGTGTGGTAGTGCCGGGGTGTGTGCGGGGATGATGATGGGTGTGGTAGTGCCGGGGTGTGTGCGGGGATGATGATGAGTGTGGTAGTGCCGGGGTGTGTGCGGGGATGATGATGAGTGTGGTAGTGCCGGGGTGTGTGCGGGGATGATGATGGGTGTGGTAGTGCCGGGGTGTGTGCGGGGATGATGATGAGTGTGGTAGTGCCGGGGTGTGTGCGGGGATGATGATGGGTGTGGTAGTGCCGGGGTGTGTGCGGGGATGATGATGGGTGTGGTAGTGCCGGGGTGTGTGCGGGGATGATGATGAGTGTGGTAGTGCCGGGGTGTGTGCGGGGATGATGATGAGTGTGGTAGTGCCGGGGTGTGTGCGGGGATGATGATGGGTGTGGTAGTGCCGGGGTGTGTGCGGGGATGATGATGAGTGTGGTAGTGCCGGGGTATGTTTGGGGATGATGATGGGAGCGGTAGTGCCGGGGTGTGTGCGGGGATGATGATGAGTGTGGTAGTGCCGGGGTATGTGTGGGGATGATGATGGGTGTGGTAGTGCCGGGGTGTGTGCGGGGATGATGATGGGAGCGGTAGTGCTTGTGTGTGCGGGGATGATGATGGGTGTGGTAGTGCCGGGGTGTGTGCGGGGATGATGATGGGTGTGGTAGTGCCGGGGTGTGTGCGGGGATAATGATGAGTGCGGTAGTGCCGGGGTGTGTGCGGGGATGATGATGGGTGTGGTAGTGTCGGGATATGTGCGGGGATGATGATGGGTGTGGTAGTGTCGGGGTGTGTGTGGGGATGATGATGAGTGTGCTAGTGCCGGGGTGTGTGCGGGGATGATGATGGGTGTGGTAGTGCCGGGGTATGTGCGGGGATGATGATGGGTGTGGTAGTGCCGGGGTGTGTGCGGGGATGATGATGAGTGTGGTAGTGCCGGGGTATGTGCGGGGATGATGATGAGTGTGGTAGTGCCGGGGTGTGTGCGGGGATGATGATGGGTGTGGTAGTGTCAGGGTGTGTGTGGGGATGATGATGAGTGTGCTAGTGCCGGGTGTGTGCGGGGATGATGATGAGTGTGGTAGTGCCGGGGTGTGTGCGGGGATGATGATGAGTATGGTAGTGCCGGGGTGTGTGTGGTAATGATGATGGGTGTGGTAGTGCCGGGGTATGTACGGGGATGATGATGGGTGTGTTAGTGTTGGGGTGTGTGCGGGGATGATGGGTGCAGTAGTGCCGAGGTGTGTGCAGTGATGATGATAGGAGCGGTAGTGCCTGTGTGTGTGCGGGGATAATGGGTGCAGTAGTGCCGGGGTGTGTGTTCAGTGTATAAATGCGGGGGGCGGAGTGTGGGGGTAGGTGGAGCCGAGTGGGGCCATAGCGCTGAGGACGTCAGTGCCGGGGAGTGCATGGCTGGGGACAGGTGACTATTCGTGTGTGTGTGTTCAGTGTATACATGCAGAGGGCGAAGTGCAGTGGGGGTAAAGCCGAGTTATGCTGGTAACCATGGTACACATTGGGTAACTGCAAAGCGCTTTGCTTAGTTACCCGATGTGTACCATGGTTACCAGCGTACGCTGGCTCCCGGCACGATACCAGCAACGCAAGGGTATGTCTCGGCTGGGTTGCTGGTGTGGGCTCCCGGGAGTGCAGCAGTCACCGGGGAGTCGGGGCTCCGTGCGGGTGCGGGGAAAGGTGTCATGCGTCGTCCTGTCACGCCGTAGTTCGTGCTGTTCACTTAGCTGAGCCGTTGCTCACAGGCTCTTTAGCGCACGCGCTGTGGCGACGGTTGTCACTGTAATGACGTCATTTTGGAGCAAGACAGACAGAATAAGGCAATTATATACATATAGATAGATAGATAGAGGGATAGATAGATAGATAGATAGATAGATAGATAGATAGATAGAGGGATAGATAGATAGATAGATAGATAGAGGGATAGATAGATAGAGGGATAGATAGATGGATGGATGGATGGATGGATGGATGGATGGATGGATAGATAGATAGATAGATGGATAGAGGGATAGATAGATAGAGGGATAGATAGATAGAGGGATAGATAGATAGATAGATAGATGGAGGGATAGATAGATGGAGGGATAGATAGGTAGATAGAGGGATAGATAGAGGGATAGATAGATGGAGGGATAGATAGATGGAGGGATAGATAGGTAGATAGAGGGATAGATAGATAGAGGGATAGATAGATGGAGGGATAGATAGATAGGTAGATAGAGGGATAGATAGATAGATAGAGGGATAGATAGATAGAGGGATAGATAGATGGAGGGATAGATAGATAGAGGGATAGATAGATAGATAGATAGAGGGATAGATAGATAGATAGATAGAGGGATAGATAGATAGAGGGATAGATAGATAGATAGATAGATGGAGGGATAGATAGATGGAGGGATAGATAGGTAGATAGAGGGATAGATAGAGGGATAGATAGATGGAGGGATAGATAGATGGAGGGATAGATAGGTAGATAGAGGGATAGATAGATAGAGGGATAGATAGATGGAGGGATAGATAGATAGGTAGATAGAGGGATAGATAGATAGATAGATAGATAGATAGAGGGATAGATAGATAGATAGATAGATAGAGGGATGGATAGATAGATAGATAGAGGGATAGATAGATGGATAGATAGATAGATAGAGGGATAGATAGATAGAGGGATAGATAGATAGATAGATAGATAGATAGATAGATAGAGGGATAGATAGATAGAGGGATAGATAGATAGATGGAGGGATAGATAGATGGAGGGATAGATAGATGGAGGGATAGATAGATGGAGGGATAGATAGATAGAGGGATAGATAGATAGAGGGATAGATAGATAGATAGATAGATAGATAGATAGAGGGAGGGATAGATAGATAGGTAGATAGAGGGATAGATAGATAGATAGATAGATAGATAGAGGGATAGATAGATGGAGGGATAGATAGATAGAGGGATAGATAGATAGATAGAGGGATAGATAGATAGATGGAGGGATAGATAGATGGAGGGATAGATAGATAGAGGGATAGATAGATAGAGGGATAGATAGATAGATAGATAGATAGAGGGAGGAATAGATAGATAGAGGGATAGATAGATAGAGGGATAGATAGATAGAGGGATAGATAGATAGATAGATAGATAGAGGGATAGATAGATAGAGGGATAGATAGATAGGTAGATAGAGGGATAGATAGATAGGTAGAGGGATAGATAGAGGGATAGATAGATAGATAGATAGATAGATAGATAGATAGATAGATAGAGGGATAGTTAGATAGAGGGATAGATAGATAGGTAGAGGGATAGATAGAGGGATAGATAGATAGATAGATAGATAGATAGATAGAGGGATAGAGGGATAGATAGATAGATAGAGGGATAGATAGACTCAGGCTCACCTACAGAGTAGCAATCCAAGCTCCCATCACCACAAAGCTCTGATATATATACGTGGGCCAGATGAACCAGGACCCCTGGCATAGCTCTCCCAAACCCAACTGGACAAAATAACCAATCACAGCAGCCTGACAAGAACCAGAATCAGGAAGATGGTAGACGAGGGCCAGGAGAGGTATGTCAGTGACTGGAGGACCGACATCAACACCTCACAGAAACTGACACCAGAGTCTACAGAGAGACTACAGACTGGCCCCATATCTGGAAAAACTCCCCGACCCCAGAGACCGCAGGACCCTGAGCCGATATAGACTCAGTGCCCACAGTCTAGCCATCGAATCCGGTCGACACAAGCAGAGCTACAAGCCCAGGGAGGACAGACTGTGCCAACACTGTGACCTAGAGGCCCTGGAGGATGAAACCCACCTCCTGCTACACTGCACCAAGTACTCAGCAGTGAGGGACACTCACTTCAGGAGACTCTCCCATCTCTTCCCGGATTTCAGCTCCATGAAGGAGGAAGAGAAAATATATATCCTGCTGGGGGAAGAAGAGAGCGCAGTGGAGATAGCAGCGCGGTATGTGAGCGAATGCCATAGACTTCCAGAAAGAGAACTATGATAAGCCATGGACTTCCATAGCCCCCCATCCCAAATGTGGCCCCCCAATCCCCACCCTGGATATGCCCCAACCACCGTTACTACAGTCCCCACCCTGGATATGCCCCATCATAAGCCATGGACTTCCATAGCCCCCCATCCCAGATGTGGCCCCCCCAATCCCCACCCTGGATATGTCCCATCCACCGTTACCACAGTCCCCACCGTGGATATGCCCCATCATAAGCCATGGACTTCCATAGCCCCCATCCTAGAAGAGCCCCCACAGTCCCCACCCTGGAAGTGCCCCATCCATCCTTCCTACAGTCCCCACCCACCATCCCCACAGCCCCAGCCCCTAATGTACACTTGCTTTGGCAAAACTAATTTGTATTTGGTCCTGCCAATAAAGCTTATTTGATTTGATTTGATAGAGGGATAGATAGATAATGGTTAGATAGATAGCTAGATAGATAGAGGGATAGATAGAGGGATAGATAGATAGATAGATAGAGGGATAGATAGATAGAGGGATAGATAGATAATGGTTAGATAGATAGCTAGATAGATAGAGGGATAGATAGATAGATAGATAGATAGATAGATAGATAGATAGATAGAGGGATAGATAGATAGATAGAGGGATAGATAGATAGATAGATAGAGGGATAGATAGATAGATAGATAGATAGAGGGATAGATAGATAGAGGGATAGATAGATAATGGTTAGATAGATAGCTAGATAGATAGAGGGATAGATAGATAGATAGATAGATAGATAGATAGATAGAGGGATAGATAGATAGATAGATAGATAGAGGGATAGATAGATAGAGGGATAGATACAGTAGATATGAGATTGAGTGGCTATATTGCTATATCACACATCTGGTTTTCCCATCCGTGTGCTGTCTGTTTTGGAGTCTGTCAGGCAATGATCCATAGAGTTTAATATAAGCAGTCGCACATCAGCTTTTTTTTATTTCTGGATCCTTGTGTCCGTTCCATCAGTGTTCGTCATATTCTCTTCCGTGTTTGTGGATCAGACTCAACCATTCATGTCTATGAGGAAGTTCAGACACAGATGGGGAAAAAAAATGTAAGACGTTTGTATTACATATTTTCCATAGATTTTCCATCCATTTCTAATTGATGCATTCCTAAGAGTCAATAAAAAAAAGTTGATCTTCAGTTTATTAAAAGAATTGATATAAAAAATTATAAGAATGACACATGAAAAGGAAAACTCCTCCATTTGTGAAGAGCGTATAGTCAGATGTGTGAGCGCAGCTTTGGGCGTCTGCATGTTACATACCTGTTCTATTTTGTGTTTTTCAGATTAGAATATTATACCCATTATAGTCTATGGGGCTGTTCAAATATATATTTTTTTTTAATTTGGAGGATAGTTGGTCTGCAAAAATTAAAATAACAGCAAGGAATTTACTTTTTGAATCTAATCTGTAGATTAAACTTGGCCAGTCAAGTGAAATGGACGGCACATGGACAGCCAGTACATGATTGTCACGGGTGACAGACAGTCATGCGGTTTCTGGTCATAGAAGGTCACAGCGTTTGGCTGCGCAGAATGCTCCCTGACTTTCCAGTTCCTGCTGTCAGTGTCATTGGTAGAGGTAGCTTTCCTGCTGGATTCATGTCTCCCCCTTTTGGACCCAGCAGGAGCTCGCCTTCCACCCAGCTATTGATTGTCAGTATTCCCTTGGTGTTTAAATATCCTTTCCTTGGACTGGTGCTGGTGATATTTTCAGTTCCTTCAAGCCGAGGTTGCAAGCAGGTGGCTTGTACTCCTCTGTGGTATCGTTGTTGAAAATTTTACTGAACTTCTACCAGAGTCATCTAATGATAAGTAGTTCATGCATTTTCCCTCTGTGTTTCCCCCTTGTGTCTTCTCTAGTGTTTAGTGGGGTTGATGAAGAGCTCATCCCATCTGTTCCCTATTTAGGGCCCACCACTAGGGAAACATAGGGTGAAGTATCTGTCTTGGCACATAAGTGCAAAACCTAACTAGGGTGGTGAGGGACCTAGAGACCAGCAGTAGGTTTGATCAGGGGTCACCATCTCTCCCTTCCCTAGACACAGGGTTCCCTTCCCTTCCCTTTCGCTGTGTGCTTGGTACTTCTCTGTATCTAGCATGACAATGATACAGGCGATCAGACATCGTACTTTCAAGTTTCCTATGAAAACTAAAAAATAAAAGGTGTTAAAAAAGTTTTAAAATCCCCCCCCCAAAAAAAAAAAAGTTTTTCCCAATTAAGAATAATATCTAATTAAAAGTAACATATTTGGTGTCGCCAGGTGCACAAAAGCCTGATCTATAAAAATATATCATTATTTAACCCGTATGGTAAAGAAGAAATGTAGGCATTGTAATTTTGTTCACCATTTTAACCCATTCAGAATTGTTTCTAACTTGCAAGTAAAACTAAAAAAAAAAAAAAAAGTTTTCCCTCTTGCAAGAAGGGGAGGAAAAAAAATTACAGTGCAAAAACAAACCTTTGCCCAGTCGGAGAAGAGCTAATCATGCCCAGGATGTGCCTTAAATTGGTAAAATTGAAGGCAACTTTTTAAAAAACTTTGAGAACATGATTCTCTTTTAGGGTTATTATTCCATGTTACAAATCATAATTTATTAATATTTTTGTAATTTAAAAAAAAAACAAAAACTTTTTGTAAAACTGTCCCAGATAAACTGTTTTCTTTTTACAACAAGCACTGACCCCATGTCATGATGCGGACTGGGAAAGGTCCGGCGTGAGGCCAAACACACAACAGGAGTAACACCACAACAAACAAGGGGTACACTGGGGACACTTAAGCAATAGGCAACCCTAGTGCCAGTGAGAGGAAAGATGGGCACCTCCTCCACTTACCTACCACTGTACCCTGCACTCCTAGGCAGTCCCTATACAGGTTCCTTACCTGTCGCTGAGCAAGAACTTGAATCCCTGAGAGGACCTACAATAGTCCCGGCTAGTGAGTTGGCAGGTAAAGGACGCAAGCCCCACCGCTGCACTACAAAAACACACCAGGGAAGGAAGACAGAGAGAGGGAATAACAACAACAGACTGCTGCAGTGAGCACCAAGACTGCAGACACCACAGAAACTTTAACAGAGGTTATCTGCATCTCCTTCCACCTCCTGGCCCTGCATCCAAATGGTAAAGAATAACCGACACCCTCTCCTGGTAGCAGGGGGTATATAAGGGGACTCGGAGTGGTCCTCAACTGGAAACACCTGACCAAGATTCGGAAGCTGCTGGAAAGCAAACTGACTTTAAACCTACGACTGCCACATGAAAGGAAATCCATTGAGTGTCTAGTCTGGAAATGACTCTCAAGTCCTGAATCTGTCACTAAGGCCGGTTTCAGACGTCCGTATTTCAGGTACGTGTGACATCCATTTTTAACACGGATGCCACATGTACCCCTGTTATTATTTGCTATTACTCACACGTCTGTGTTTTCACACGGACCGTGTGACCCCTCGTGACCCCGCACGCACACACGCAGGCATGTCAATTTTTTCTCCGGTAGCACGGGTGTCACACGGATCGCACACTGATGTGATCTGTGTGACATCAGTGTGACAGATACCGGAGAAAACACAGCTCTTTTTAATAAAAAGATTTTCTATATTTACCTGTATACAGTGGTGCTGTCTCCGGCTCCTGACCTCCACTCATTATACTCACTGAATATTCAGTGCCCTGTGAAGCTGGAAGCGGGGACAGCGCTGGGGACTTCAGTGCCGGGGAGCGCATCGCTGGGTGACTATACAGCAGAGTGTGTTCAGTGTATACATGCATGTGCGCTATGTGTGTGTGTATGTGCTCGGTGTATTTATGTGTGTCTGCTTTGTGTGTATACATGTGCTCAGTGTATACGTGTGTGTGTGTGTGTGTGTAGTGAGAACATGGAAGCCGGAGTATTGCGGGGACAACATCGAGGACTCATCACAGTTCCCAATGAACTCTGATGAACCCGTGAAGCTGTAGCGCGAGTGTCGCGGAGGTCATCAGAGCACTGTCCGGTGCTGCTCTGGCTTCCAGGTCCTGAGAGCGGTGAATAATCGATGAATATAATGAGTGGGGGTCGGGAGCGGGAGGCAGCAGAGCTGAAGACAGTAAGTAAATATGGAAATCTTTTTATTTCAGAGACCTGTGTTTTCTCCGGTACCTGTCACACGTATGCAAACACGAATGTCACACGTATGACCATAACCATGCGTGTGACTGGTGCCTGATTAAAATTGGACGTCTGAAACCGGCCTTATAATGCATAGAGATAGACCAGACATCCCTAAAACACTCTGAAGTAAAGAAAAACTGTTATATATGGCCGTAGTATGTTTTAAGAGGTACTTTGCACATTGCGATATCGCTAGCATCGGCTAGCGATGCCGAGCACGATAGCACCCGCCCCCGTCGCACATGCGATATCTTGTGATAGCTGCCATAGCAAACATTATCGCTACGGCAGCTTCACACGCACTTACCTGCCCTGCGACGTCGCTCTGGCCGGCGACCCGCCTCCTTCCTAAGGGGGCGGGTCGTGCAGCGTCACAGCGACGTCACACGGCAGGCGGCCAATAAAAGCGGAGGGGCGGAGATGAGCGGGACGTAACATCCCGCCCACCTCCTTCCTTCCGCATTGCCGGTGGAGGCAGGTAAGGAGATGGTCCTCGTTCCTGCGGCTTCATACACAGCGATGTGTGCTGCCGCAGGAACGAGGAACAACATCGTATCTCCTATTGGTGCGACATTATGAAAATGACCGACGCTACACAGATCACCGATTTTCAACGCTTTTGCGATCGTTTATCGGCGCATTTAGGCTTCACACGTTGTGACGTCGTTACCGGCGCCGGATGTGCATCACTTTCGATTTGACCCGACGATATCGCAGTAGTGATGACGCAGCGTGCAAAGTACCCCTAAGAATAGTGTGGAATTTAAGGCCTTTTTTGGTGTTGGTGGAAAAAAACAATTCCGGTTATGAAGTAGTTAACCGGAGCCGTCCTCTATTTGCGCAGTATCTTCATAGGATAATATGTGCTGTAATTGAGAGGTTTCATTAAGTGCCGCGTTATCTAATATCTACATAGCGGCACAAACCTGCATTAATCCGGTGTGCGGGCATTTCTCACCGTCTTGTCGGGTCTACACAGCCGGCAATTAAGCGTCTGCGGAAAATAATTCAATGAAGTATTTAAGGTTTCACAAGAGAAGGAAACGGGCTGGAAAATATTCCTCCTGCCATATAAAAGCATTCCTAGTAATGATCTGTGAATGATTTATGAGAAATCCCTTGTGGCAGTTTATTAGAACCACTTGAAATATCAAAAGCCCGGTGACAGGAAGTGTAATGTGCGGGTAGGCTGCGAAAACGCCGCTATTGTAATGGGCTAGAGGCCCCGGCTTATTAAATGGTTTAATCTACTATGAAAACCTTGATTGACTATTTAAGTAGCAGTCTCCTTAGTGCTGCCGTGATGAACATGCCCGCCGGGAGACTCAAGATGCTGCCCTAGTTCTTCGGGGAATCTCAGGTGACCCATGTAGTAATTCTGTACAGACAGGACGAAGCCTGGACTCTTTTAAAGAGGAGCTATCACCAGGTCAAAAGAGTCCATTGTTTGTTTCTTTCATTCCTGCTGCTCCCATAAATATTCAGTGTTTTGTTTTTCTAAAATCCGCCATACGGTTCAAGAGATATGGGCCTTTTTATTTAGTGCCAGTTTAAAAGGTCTTTACAAGTGGGATCCTCAGGGGCGTGTCTATAGACAGTTCTGCATCATTATCCCGTGAGCCACGCCTCCTTGGACAATTATAAAACTGAGCACTTCATAAATAGATCGTTATCTCAGGAACTGTATGATGGATCTACAAAAAAAATACTTGGGAGCAAGAATAAAATAAGAGCAATAACTGGACACTTTTGACATTGTGACCCGGCCAATTTAAGCTATACCAGTTACATAGGTGGGAAAAAGACCTAGGACCATCTAGTTCAACCTTCCTCCACCAATTATACATTTGGTCACTAAGTCATTTATAACCGACAATGTTGTGTACTGAGGAAATCAGCCAGCCCTGATATAAAAGCTGTTATAGTATCTGCCATTACTACCTCTTGTGGTAGTGTATTCCACAGTCTGACCGCTCTAACTGTAAAGAACCCTTTCCTATTTAGCTGTGTCGGAATCCCTTTTCTTCTACTCGCAGTGAGTGCCCCCTGGTCCTTAGTACTGTCTTTGGAAGAAATAAGTCATGTGCCAGTCCTTTATATTGACCACACATGTATTTATACATATAAATGAGATCTCCTCTGAGAAGTCTTTTTTCTTATCTAAACAAGTCCACCTTTTCCAACCTCTCATCATACGGGCGACCTCCATTCCTTATAGTAGTCTAGTTGCCGCCTTTGAACTGACTCTAACTTCTGAATGCCCTTTTTAAAATGTGGAGCCCAAAACTGGTTCCCATATTAGAGATGTGGCCTTACAAGTGATTTATAGAGGGGTAACAATACGTTGGTATCACAGGATCTAATCTCTCTTTTTATACACCCTAGAATCTTGTTTGCTTTAGCAGCTGCTGCTTGACATTGAGTGCTGCTGCTCAGCTTATTTGTAATGAGAATACCCAAGTCCTTCTCCTGTTCTGTAGTCCCGAGTTTACTTCCATTTACTGTATACGCAGTTATAGGATTGCTCCGTCCTAGGTGCATTACTTTACATTTATCAACATTAAATCTCATTTGCCAAGTATCTGCCCATTCTGACATCCTACATAATATCCTACATAGTTTGGTGTCATCGGCAAAGACTGACACTGTACTATCAATCCCATCCACAAGGTCATTAATAAAGAGATTAAAAAGAATCGGTCCTAGCACAGATCCCTACGGCCCCCACTGCTGACTATAGCCCATTTAGAACTAGAAGTCCCACAGAGGGGTCATTTAACATTTTTACCTTTGGAACCCAGAGACGGGTCGAATGACCTGAAGGATTTTAGCGAACATCCTATAATCACCGTCTTTTGTTCTGTAATTAAGGCCATTACTGTCGCACCACAGGAGGTTGTTGTTTTCCATTGAGTTTAGCCATTTAGTTTCTAGTTAGTTCTATTCAGTTTGGACTAAGGGTCATTTGACCCTCTTTCGGGACTTCAGGGGGGAGCTCTAAATTTCTGAGACTTCTAGTGTTAGAGAATGTACCATTTATGACTACTCTTTGTTTCCTATCTTTTAGCCAATTCCTTACCCAGTTGCATGTTGTGTCCCCTAGTCCTTGCTTCTGGAGCTTTAGTATAAGGCTATTTTGTGGTACAGTAGCAAATGCCTTTGCAAAGTCCAAATAAATCACATCAGCTGCATTACCAATATCCAGGTTTGCACTTACCCCCTCATAGAACCCCAACAGGTTGGTTAGACACGATTTATCTTTCATGAATCCATGCTGTTTGTCAGTTATCATATTATTTTCTGCAACATATTTTTGCATGTCATCCCTTAAAATGCCCTCAAAAAACTTTGCATACTACTGATGTCAGGCTTACTGGACGGTAGTTGCCTGGATCTACCCTCTTACCTTTCTTAAATTTCGGTACCATGTCAGCTCCAGTCCTGTGGCACCTGAGGTTCCTGTATATAATTTCCACTTTCTTGCAATTCAACCACTTTTTTATTTATTTTATTTATTTTTATTGTGCGTTACGCCAGCCATACTGGATCAGAAGGTGCCGGATTCATTAAGAGGCGCACACCGCTTTATGGAGCCGGCACCTCCGTCTTCTATGACTTGGGCTTTTTAGACTTGCACGCTCCGATTTGTCAAGACCAGCGTTGTTCATGTGCTGGAGTCATTAAGAGGCCTGAACTGGAGTAAGATTGGCGTAGAGCACATTGTTATTTGTGGTGAATTTTAGGAGAGTGCTGTATATAAGTCCCTAAGCTGATCTGCATAATATGATTTTTTTTTTTTATTCTACTCACCTACGGGTCCAGACCGGTCTGATGGGTAGACTTGATCCGACACCTCCTGTTTTCTTGCTTCATGTAGATGACACCTCCTACATCATCCACACAGTGTCCTCCATTGTACTCCTGCACACCCGCAGTTCTCTCTGCCCTGCCGAGGCCAGAGCAAAGTAATAGAGTGCGCATATTGATGCGCTTTGACTTTTCCCCGCGCCTCCGCATTACATTACTTTGCTCTGGCCTTGACAGGGCATAGAGAAGTGCACGTGAGCAAAAGAGCGCACTGTGTGGATGATACGTTGTAACGTTCAGTGCAAAGGAGGATCCACGGGACTGTGCACCGGATTCCCCCCAAGGAAACTACCAGGAGCGAACCCCTATACAGGGGCTGTCTGGCGGCCACCCCGGAGGGCCAAAATGCACAGCAGCCGGGGCACGACAGGAATACGGGTTAGCGTCCTTAAGATGTCCGTGCAGGATTGGGAGGCTGGTCCAAGAGTAGATCTAGGCTGAAGGAAATCAGGACGGATGAGCGGAATCGGGTACAGGTGCCGACTGGTGGTAACAGACAGAGTCCGAGATCAGCGAGGGTGCAGACTGATGATACCGGGTAGAGTCCAGAACCGTTGACGGGTACAGGTTGATGGAAGATGATGGGATCCACAGCAGATCGTCACAGGGGAATCTCCTGGAAGACCAGTGGGCTGGACACACACACAGGCTGGCAATCTGGATCTGTGGGCAGAGACAGGGTTAACCTGGGTACGTGACACAGAGGGACCTGAACACCTAGCATAAGAGACAAGGCTACTAGTACACGTTGAACAGGCACCGTCCACCTGGAAAGTCTTATATCCCTGTACCTGTTATCAGCCATATCCGGTTTCTGAGACGCTGACTTTTTAAGAGAAGGTGAGAGAGCATGCCCGCGCCCTAGTGCGCATGCGCGAGACCTGGGTGCTGGAGGTCAGTGCAGGAGGAGGAGATGCAGGAGCGCTGGAGGCAGAGTCCCGGGCTGCAGCGAGATGGCGGGGACGAGGAGCAGGGAGCTCGGAGGAGACTGAGGAGGGGGAGCGGAAGCAGCAGCCGCGGTCAGAGCACACGGGGACCGGGTTGGTGAGTGACGAGCGGCGCCGTGGCCCCGGGAGCGTGACACACGTCCTACCAAGCAAGCAGATAGGAGCCGCTGGATCAAGACCAGTAACAATCGAACTGGACCACCCCATAGATGAGTTTAATAAAAGGTCTTTTTTTATGTTATGCAGATTGGCTTGGGCTCTTATACATAGCATTCTAGAATACTGTATATAAGGGTTTACTGGTGGTGGCCATATTTTATTTGGGAAAAACCTGGTGACAGACAACCTCTTTAAAGAAAACTGATTTGAGACCTTTCTGGCATATGCTCTGCAATTTTCTGGACCCCCCCTTTCCAGACACTACAGAACTGCCCTCTCTTCATCCACATGCTGTGTTGGTCACTCATGGATCATTCTTGATAGTGTCTGGTTTCAGCTTTTGATTTATAGGATATTGTATACTGGTACTTAGACTTCCTTGCGACCCATCATTGTTCAAATGTTCCCAACTTCGCATTCTCAAGGTGGGCAAACGGGTTGCTGTCAGTCAGTAGAATAACCTCCGACCCCGACAGTTGCTCCGCAAATTTCTTAGTCATGGCCCACACCAGGGCTAGCAAATCTGGTGTGAATGACAATGACCTGTAGTGTTTGGGATTCCGCCCCAACTCCGGTATGAACCAACTGGAGTAGGCTATCACTCGTTTATATCCCTCCTGGTCCTGGAACAGTGCCATTCCAAGACCGTAGAGACTTCCATCTGTGTATAGCACAAAGGGTTGAAAGAAGTCATCATAAGCCAAAATAACTGCATTTGTCAAGAAGGCCTCTTCTTGTCTTGGCCCCATTCTATCGGCCAGTTTCTGGACCCTCCTGCTGTTCCCATCAATAGTTCATTCATGCAGTGGTGCTGCAGTCTTCATGAAGTCCTTAATGAATCTTATGTTGTGGTGAGCACACCTGCGGAAATTCGGGTTTGGCCGGACTGTTTGAGACCTAGACTTGGTGCGAACCTAACCATGGACCCAAGCCTTGTATAAGTCAATGGAGGCTTGAACTACTGTGCTGTAAAATGGTCATAGTAAGGGCTAGGAGGCAGCAGAAAGATGCAAAGTGGGAAAGGGGAGGCAATTGCTCTGGAAATATGTGGATATAAAATAAAAAAAAAATAAAATAAAAAGGACATGGGCTCCTGCCTATTATTGACAACCAGTGTAGTTAAAATGACAGCTATGGACTGCAACCCTCCAATGTCTGCTTTACCTTGGCTGATTATCAAAAATAGCAGGGAACCTGCACCTTTTTTTAAATCAAAATATTTAAATAAACAATTTAAAAAAACGGCATGTGCTCAGTCCTATTTTTGATAACCAGCCGAGGTAAAGCAGAAAGCTGGGGGCTTGTATTATCAGGGTGAGAAGGGCCATGGTTATTTAGCCCTTCTTAGCCTAAAAATAGCAGCCACATCAGAAGTGGTGTATCAGTTAGATGCATCAATTATGGTGCTTTGCCTGACTCTTCTCAATTGCCCTGGTCCGGTGGCAGTTGGGGTAATACTTGTGGGGTTGATGCCAGCTGTGAATTAGCAGCTGACATCAAGCCCAGGGGTTAGTAATGGAGAAGCGTCTATCAGACACCCCTATTACTAACCTGTCAAGTAAAGAGTTAAAAAATACACAGGAAAAAAAAGTTTATTTGACTCCCCCCACACACCCTCGTTCACTAATTTATTACTCAAAATAAATCCTGAAAACTGTTACATTTACTTGCAGACACTCAGTTTAAGCACTGATATGTGTATCTCTTAACTCCTGCATCTCCTTACATTATACACAGTACAGACCAAAAGTTTCGAAACACCATCTCATTCAAAGAGTGTTCTTTATTTTCATTACTCTGAAAATTGTAGATTCACATTGAACGCATCAAAACTATGAATTAACACATGTGGAATGGAATACTTAAAACAGTGTGAAACAACTGAAAATATCTTATATTATAGGTTCTTCAAAGTATCCACCTTTTGCTTTCATTACTGCTTTGCACACTCTTGGCATTCTCTTGATGAGCTTCAAGAGGTAGACCCGTTGGTGGACCCGTAGAAGTCTGACTCACAGACGAAACGGCCGTCGTCCTTTGGAGGGACTCGCATCCAAGCCACCTCCCGCAATTTTATCTGCACCGATGAAAAGAACGTTTGAATAAAAAAGAATTTGTTTGGCATAGCAGCTGTTTGCGGTCGATTATTCATCTCCCTGTTGTTGGGCTTCAAGAGGTAGACACCGGAAATAGTTTTCACTTCACAGGTGTGCCCTGTCAGATTTAATAAGTGGAATTTCTTGGCTTATAAATGGGTTTGGGACCATCAGTTGTGTTGTGCAGAAGTCTGGTGGATAGACAGCTGATAGTCCTACTGAATAGACAGAATTTGTAATCTGGCTCACATGAGAACTGACCCAGGAAAGGAAGACCAAGAGTCAGCTCTGCTGCGGAGGATAAGTTTATCCGAGTCACCAGCCTCAGAAATCGCAGGTTAACAGCAGCTCAGATTAGAGACCAGGTCAATGATGCACAGAGTTCTAGCAGCAGACACATGTCTAGAACAAGTGTTAAGAGGAGACTTTGTGCAGCAGGCCTTCATGGTAAAATAGCTGCTAGGAAACCACCGCTAAGGACAGGCAACAAGCAGAAAAGACTTGTTTGGGCTAAAGAACACAAGGAATGGACATTAGACCAGTGGAAATCTGTACTTTGGTCTATTGAGTCCAAATTTGAGATCTTTGGATCCAACCACCATGTCTTTGTGCGATGCAGAAAAGGTGAACGGATGGACTCTACATGCCTGGTGGTGACACTGTTTGGGATTTATTCAAAATTGAAGGCTTACTGAACCAGCATGCCTACCACAGCATCTTGCAGCGGCATGCTATTCCATCCGGTTTGCGTTTAGTTGGATCATCATTTATTTTTCAACAGGACAATGACCCCAAACACACCTCCAGGCTGTGTAAGGGCTAGTTGACTAAGAAGGAGAGTGATGGGATGCTACGCCAGATGACCTGGCCTCCACAGTCACCAGACCTGAACCCAATCGAGATGGTTTGGGGTGAGCTGGACCGCAGAGTGAAGGCAAAAGGGCCAACAAGTGCTAAGCATCTCTGGGAACTCCTTCAAGACTGTTGGAAAACCATTTCCGGTGACTACCTCTTGAAGCTTATCAAGAGAATGCCAAGAGTGTGCAAAGCAGTAATCAAAGCAAAAGGTGGCTACTTTGAAGAACCTAGAATATAAGACATATTTTCAGTTGTTTCACACTTTTTTGTTAAGTATTTCATTCCACATGTGCTAACTCATAGTTTTGATGCCTTCAATGTGAATCTACAATTTTCAAAGTCATGAAAATAAAGAAAACTCTTTGAATGAGGTGTGTCCAAACTTTTGGTCTGTACTGTGTATAGAATACTTCAAGAAATTCCTTATACTGTAGGTTCAGTTCCCATTTCTGAGATTATTTAGGGCTTGATAAGACAACCGCATTTTCAACAAAACAAGATCGCACTCGGACCAATGTTATTCTATGGGACCATGCACATGTCCGATTTCTGTCTGTCCAAGGAATAAATCACAACATGCACACTTTGCCGCTTTAGGCTATGTTCGCACGTAACTGCTGAATATTCTGCAGCGATTTGACAGCACATGTGCGCTTCAAATCGCTGCAGAAACACTGCATAATGGATGTAGTGTTTCAGCAGAATAGATGCCGATTTCATGTGCTATGGCTGCTGCCCCCACCATAGACAGCGTGGGAGCTGCATCCAAAGCGCACAGATTAATTGACATGCTCATTTTATGAACGCACGAATTTGGGTCAAAATGTTGTCATCATGCACAATCTATGTATCAATGTAAGTACGCAGCGTGCGCATGAGCCCTTAAATTGGATCACAATCGGCCATGCAAGTTAGTGGGTTCGTGGAAAAGGTCGAACTGCACTCGGATGACATCTGAGTGTGGTCTGATTTTAATTGGCTATCAGAATGTAGAAGATGGGGAAATATTTTGTTTACATCTTCTCCACATCCAAAAAAGTCGGATCACATTCTGATTAGAGTTGGAACAGTGTGATTAGCATAATCGGACCGATTTTTTTTCTGATGAGAGAAAATACAGTTGTGTGACACTAACCTTATTGAAAGAATAGAGATCTGGCAACATCTCCTTGCTGGTTCCCCAATGCTGCACTTCGTTCAGGTTAATACAAGTTACAGAAGGAGCAGTGAAGTTTGCGAAAGTAAGTTCCAAGACTCAGAGTGCTGGCAGACTAAGGGCGGCTTTGCACGTTGCAACATCGCACGTGCGATGTCGGTGGGGTCGAATCGAAAGTGACGCACATCCGGCGTCACTTTCGACATCGTAGTGTGTAAATCCTAGATGATACGATTAACGAGCGCAAAAGCGTCGTTATCGTATCATCGGTGTAGGCTCCGACGTTTTCAAAATTACGCTGCCGCGACAGGTACGATGTTGATCCTCGTTCCTGCAGCAGCACACATCGCTGTGTGTGAAGCCGCAGGAGCGAGGAACATCTCCTACCTGCCGGCAGCGGCTATACGGAAGGAAGAAGGTGGGCGGGATGTTTACATCCTGCTCAGCTCCGCCCCTCCGCTTTGATTGGCCGCCTGCCGTGTGACGTCGCTCTGACGTTGTAAGACCCGCCCCCTTAGTAAGGAGGCGGTTCGCCGGCGAGAGCGACGTCGCAGGGCAGGTGAGTGCATGTGAAGCTGGCGTAGCGATAATTTTCGCTATGCCAGGAATCACAAGATATCGCTGCTGCGACGGGGGCGGGGACTATCGCGTGCGACATCGCAGCATCGGCCTGCATTGTCGCAACGTGCAAAGCCCGCCTAAGG